>NC_058130.1:327105113-327106563 GCF_016433145.1 Gracilinanus agilis
GTCCATTACATTCAATTTTACCACAGTATATCAGTCTCTGTGTATAGGGTTCTTCTGACTCTGCTCCTTTTGTTCTGCATCAGTTCCCGGAGCTCTCTCCAGTTCGCCTGGAACTTCTCCAGTTTATTATTCCTTTGAGCACAATAGTATTCCATCACCCGCATATACCACAGTTTGTTCAGCCATTCCCCAATTGAAGGACATACCCTCCTTTTCCAATTTGTTGCCACCACAAAAAGCACAGCTATGAATATTTTCGTACAAGTCTGTTTATCTATGATCTCTTTGGGGTACAAACCCAGCAATGGTATGGCTGGATCAAAGGGCAGGCATTCTTTTATAGCCCTTTGAGCATGATTCCAAATTGCCAGCCAGAATGGCTGGATCAGTTCACAGCTCCACCAGCAATGCATTAATGTCCCAATTTTGCCACATCCCCTCCAACATTCATTACTCTCCCCTGCTATCATTTTAGCCAGTCTGCTAGGTGTGAGGTGATACCTCAGAGTTGTTTTGATTTGCATTTCTCTAATTATTAGAGATTTGGAACACTTTCTCATGTGCTTATTGATACTTTTGATTTCTTTACCTGAAAATTGCCTATTCATGTCTCTTGCCCATTTATCAATTGGGGAATGGCATGATGTTTTATACAATTGCTTTTACTCCTTGTATATTTGAGTGATTAGACCCCTGTCAGAGTTTTTTCGTTATAAAGATTTTTTCCCAATTTGTTGTTTCCCTTCTGATTTTGACTACATTGTTTTTGTTTGTACAAAAACTTTTTAGTTTAATATAATCAAAACCATTTAATTTACATTTTGTAATTTTCTCTAACTCTTGCTTGGTTTTAAAGTCTTTCCTTCCCCACAGATCTGACAAGTAAACTATTCTGTGTTCACTTAACTTGTTTATAGTTTCCCTCTTTATATTAAAGTCGTTCACCCATTCTGAATTTATCTTGGTGTAGGGTGTGAGATGTTGATCTAAACCTAATCTCTCCCATATTGTTTTCCAAATTTCCCAGCAGTTTTTGTCAAATAGTGGATTCCTGTCCCAAAAGTTGGGCTCTTTGGGTTTATCATACACTGTCTTGCTGATGTCATTTATCCCCAGTCTATTCCATTGATCCTCCTCTCTATCTCTTAGCCAGTACCATATTGTTTTGATGACTTCTGCTTTATAGTATAGTTTAATATCAGGTACTGCTAGGCCCCCTTCCTTCACATTTTTTTTTCATTATTTCCCTTGATATTCTTGATCTTTTGTTATTCCAAATGAAATTTCTTATAGTTTTTACTAATTCAGTAAAGAAGTTTTTTGGTAGCTTGATAGATATGGCACTAAATAGGTAAATTAATTTGGGTAGAATTGTCATTTTTATTAGGTTAGCTCGTCCTACCCATGAGCAATCAATGGCTTTCCAATTGTTTAGATCCAGTTTTATTTG
>NC_058130.1:327106661-327125791 GCF_016433145.1 Gracilinanus agilis
CCCATGAGCAATCAATGGCTTTCCAATTGTTTAGATCCAGTTTTATTAGTTTGGAAAGTGTTTTGTAGTTGTTTTCATATAATTGCTGTGTTTGTTTTGGTAGGTATATTCCTAAGTATTTGATATTGTCTAGGGTGATTTTGAATGATGTTTCTCTTTCTACTTCTTGCTGCTCTAGTGTGTTGGAAATGTACAGAAATGCTGATGATTTATGTGCATTTATTTTGTATCCTGCAACTTTGCTAAAGTTGTTGATTATTTCTACAAGCTTCTTAGTTGATTCTCTAGGATTTTTTAAGTAGACCATCATATCATCTGCAAAGAGTGATAGCTTAGTCTCCTCCTTGCCCACTTTGATACCTTCAATTTCTTTTTCTTCTCTAATTGCAAATGCTAGTGTTTCTAGTACAATGTTAAATAATAGAGGGGATAATGGGCATCCTTGTTTTACTCCTGATCTTATTGGGAAGGCTTCTAATGTATCCCCATTGCATATGATGTTTGCTGATGGTTTTAGGTATATACTGTTTATTATTTTTAGGAAAGGTCCTTCTATTCCTATACTTTTCAGTGTTTTCAATAGGAATGGATGCTGTATTTTGTCAAAGGCTTTTTCAGCATCTATTGAGATGATCATGTGATTTTTGTTTGTTAGACTTTTGATATGGTCAATTATGTGGATGGTTTTCCTCATGTTGAACCATCCTTGCATTCCTGGTATAAATCCCACCTGATCATGGTGGATGATCTTCTTAATTACTTGCTGTAGTCTCTTTGCTAGTATTCTATTTAAGATTTTTGCATCTATGTTCATTAGGGAGATTGGTCTGTAGTTTTCTTTCTCTGTTTTTGATCTCCCTGGCTTTGGAATCAGTACCATATTTGTGTCATAAAAGGAATTTGGTAGGACTCCTTCTTTGCTTATCATATCAAATAATTTGTATAGTATTGGGATTAGTTGCTCTTTCAATGTCTCATAGAATTCACTTGTGAATCCATCAGACAGACCCTGGTGATTTTTTCTTAGGGAGTTCCTTGATGGCTTGTTCAATTTCTATTTTTGATATGGGATTATTTAGGTATTCTATTTCTTCTGCTGTTAATCTAGGCAGTTTATATTTTTGTAAATATTCGTCCATATCTCCTAAATTGTTATATTTATTGCCATATAATTGGGCAAAATAGTTTTTAGTGATTGCCTTCATTTCCCCTTCATTAGAGTTGAGGTCTCCCTTTTCATCTTTGATACTATCAATTTGGTTTTCTTCTTTCCTTTTTTTATTAGATTGACCAGTACTTTGTCTATTTTATCTGTTTTTTCAAAGAACCAGCTTCTAGTCTTATTTATTAATTCAATAGTTCTTTTACTTTTGATTTTATTAATTTCTCTCCAGGTTTTTAGTATTTCTAATTTAGTTTTCATCTGGGGATTTTTAATTTGCTTGCTTTCTAATTTTTTGAGTTGCATGCCCAATTCATTGATCTCTGCCCTCCTTAATATGTTAATATATGCACTCAAGGATATAAATTTCCCCCTGAGTACTGCCTTGGCTTCATCTCACATAGTTTGGTAGGATGTCACATCATTGTCATTTTCTTTAATGAAATTGTTGATTGTTTCTGTGATTCCTTTTTGATAAATTGGTTTTGAAGAATCATATTATTTAATTTCCAATTAGTTTTTGATTTTCCTGTCCAGGTGCCCTTACTAATTATTATTTTTATGGCATTATGATCTGAGGAGGTTACATATATTATTTCTGCTCGTTTGCATTTGTTTGCAATGATTCTATGCCCTATAACATGGTTAATCTTTGTGAATGTGCCATGTGCAGCTGAAAAGATGGTGTATTCCTTTTTGTCCCTATTCATTTTTCTCCACATATCAATTAAATCTAGTTTTTCTAGGACTTCATTCACCTCTCTTACCTCTTTCTTATTTATTTTTTGGTTTGATTTACCTATATCTGAAGGAGGAATATTTAGATCTCCCACTAGTATGGTTTTACTCTCTATTTCCTTCTTGAGCTCTGTCAGTTTCTCCTTTATGAATTTGGGTGCTAAGCCACTTGGTGCATACATATTGAGCAGTGTTATTTCCTCATTGTTTATACTGCCTTTAATCAGGATGTAATGACCTTCCCTGTCTTTTTTAATCATATCTATTTTTACTTTGGCTTTGTCAGAAATCATAATAGCTACTCCTGCCTTCTTTTTCTCATTTGATGGTCAAAAGATTTTGCTCAAACCATGAACCTTAAACTTGTGTATGTCCACGCTCCTCATATGTGTTTCTTGTAGACAACATATGGTGGGATTTTGGTTTCTAATCCAACTCTGCTATTTGTTTCTGTTTTATGAGCGAGTTCATCCCATTCACATTCAGAGTTATAATCATCAGTTGTGCATTTCCTGACATTTTCGAATCCTCCCCTATTCCTACCCCCTCTTCCTGATACTTTTTCCTTTTAAATCAGTGGTTTGCTATTGAGCCGGTATCCCTTATCCCCTCCCTTGATTAACTTCCCTTTCTACCCCCTCCCTTATTTCCCCCCCCCCTCTTTTTGTTTTTAAAGGCCTTATGAATTCCCTCCCTCTTCTCCCCTCCCTTTTTTTGACCTCCCCACTCCCCTGCTCCCCTTGGTTTATCCCTTCTAACTTTCTCAGAAGCGTTAGATAAGAATTTTATGTCCCAATGCATAGTATAGCTACTCTTCCCTCTCCAGTTTGATTACACTGAGAGTAAGGTTTGATTATTACCTCTTAATGCTCTCTTCCTCTCCTTCTTATAATAGTATTTGTCCCCTCTCCCTCCCATGCCCTCTTTGCGTGTAATAGAATATCCTATTTTCTTAATCACTCAAGTTTCTCTTGGTGTCCCCTGCTATTCACCTCCTCTTACCCATTCCCCCATGTCAACTTAGATTATTTAATGTTCCACCCTCAACCTGTGAATTATTCTTCTGATTACTATAATAGTGAATATTATAATAATGAATAGAGTTCACTACAGAGAATTATACATAACATTTCTCTATATAGGAATACAGATTAATTAGATCTCACTGAGGCCCTTAAAAAGGCAAATTTAAAAATTATAAGTTTTCTTTTTTTCCCCTCTGTATCTTATTTACCTTTTCATGTTTTCTTCGATTTTTTGGTTGGATATCAAACTTTCCATTTAGCTCTGGTCTTTTCTGTGCAAATACCTGGAATTCTTCAATTTTGTTGAATGCCCATACTTTCCCCTGGAAATATATAGTCAATTTTGATGGGTAGTTGATCCGTGGTTGCAGGCCCAGCTCTCTTGCCTTTCAGAATATCGTATTCCAAGCCTTGCGATCTTTTAGCGTGGAGGCTGCCAGATCCTGTGTGATCCTGATTGGTGCTCCTTGATATTTGAATTGTTTCTTTCTGGCTTCTTGTAAGATTTTTTCTTTTGCTTGGAAACTCTTGAATTTTGCAATTATATTTCTGGGTGTTTTCTTTTCTGGATCGAATGTCGCAGGTGTTCTATGAATCCTTTCAATGTCTATATTGCCCTCTTGTTGTAGGACTTCAGGGCAATTTTGCTGAATAATTTCTCTTAGTATGGAGTCCAGGTTTCTATTAATTTCTGGTTTTTCTGGAAGACCAATTATTCTCAAATTGTCTCTTCTAGACCGGTTTTCTTGGTCTGTCACTCTCTCATTGAGATATTTCATGTTTCCTTCTATTTTTTCAGTCTTTTCAGTTTTATTTGTTCTTCTTGTCTTGAGAAATCATTGGCTTCTAATTGCTCAACGCTAGCCTTTAGGGATTGGTTTTCGGCTATAATCTTTTGGTTTTTGGCTATGATCTTCTGGTTTTTGGCCTTAATCTTCTGGTATTCCTTTTCAATCTGGTCATTTCTGGTGTTCAATTTGCTTATCAGTTCATTTGGTTTCTGAGCCTCACTTTCCATTTGCAAGATTCTACCTTTTAAACAGTTATTTTCTTGCTATATCTCTTCCATTTTCCTCAAAATCTCAGTTTTGAACTCTTCCATAGCTTGTGAGGAGTTTTCCTTATTTGAGGAGGGTCCGGATGCTTGTTTGTTCTCCTCCTCTGTTTGCTTGGTTGTCTGGATTTTCTCTGTGTAAAAGTTGTTGAGTGTTAAAGACTTCTTTTTCTTGTTGTTAATCTTTCTCTTCTGAACTTCCTGAGACTGGGTAGCCATCATTAGCCCAGCAGCTTCTCAGGTTTATCCTCATGCTCAGGGTCTGTCCGCGGTCTTTTGGCTCCTGAGGTCTGAGTTCTGGTTTTTTCCAAGGTCAAGTCCCCTGGTGTACCCCCTTGCTTGATCGTCTGCCAGAGGTTTCTTTACAAGTCTCAGGGCACTGCTTCCATAGTCCTATACCTGTCTGCACTGGTTCCCCACTCAGGGTTTCAGAGCTTTAGCTCTTGGTTGTGTCTGCCTCCACCCACGCCTCCATCTGTGCCTGAGCTCTGAGCCCGTGCTCTGCGCCCTGTGTCTGCTCTTGGTGTCCTGCTCCCGCACTCAGATTTTGTGTGCATTCGTTAGCTTTTTGGGGTCCTAAATCTTGCTGCTCTCAGGAACAGGCCCCAGAGCTGCCAATGACTCGATGGGTGCCCCAAACTTGGCTCTATTTCTTTTTAGCTGGCTTCGGAGCTATAGGTGTTGTGTGTGGAGGGGTTTGGGGTGGCGTGGTTGCTCAGCCCGCGATTTAGTGAGAGCTGTTTCACCCCTTTATGGCATGGAAATGCCTCAATTCCATGTACCTTCCACGCGGTGCCCTGTTGTGGGGTTCCTCTGTTCGCCTGGACTTGTTTTTATGTCCCCTTGAGGAGTTTTGTGTGTTTCGGTCAGGAGAGGTTAAGAGCTGCTTCTTACTCTGCCACCATCTTAACCCTGAACCCTAAAATTAGGTCTTTATCAATGATACATGTAAAACCCAGTGGAATTGTGAGTCAGCTGTTGGGGGTTGGGGAGGTTTGGGGGAGAGGGAAAGAACATGAAATATGTAACTATGGGAAAATATTAAAAATAAAATAAAAATTTTAAATAAAAAATAAATATTTTTATACCAAAAAAAATAAAAAAAGATAAGACAGGACCTATCTGTTCTCAAGGAACTTACATTCTAAAAAGGGAAGACACCACATATAGGTAAATAATAACCAGGCCAGTATATTTTGGTTTGGACAGTCACAAGGATGGTGTCTGAAGCCATATGGAAATCAATCGAAACACTTTTTCCAACAGAAATGACAATTTTGATTTGTTTCTAATTCCAAACTTACAAAAGGAGGAGGCACAGCAGATGTGACTGAAGCTAAGGAAATTTAGGAGAAGTTGGGAAGGGCATAAAGCGAAGTATAGTTGGATCTATCTATCTATCTTTGTATCATCTATCTATCTATCTATCTATCTATCTATCTATCTATCTATCTATCNTCTTTGTATCATCTATCTATCTATCTATCTATCTATCTATCTATCTATCTATCTATCTATCCATCATCTATTATCTATTTAGGGGTATGTGAATCAATCACAAGTCAGGATGGGAGAAGGCAAACAGTGTATTTTTAGATGCGGAAAGTCTCTTCTCCATAGCATAGTCTCCAGTCCAAATATGCAAGATCTTTAGCTCAAGCATAAAACCTTGGGGGGTGGGAGGGGGTGGAAGCCTGAAAATAACTAGATAAGGAAGTGGCTTTAATGGCCTCTAGGAATCCCCTTTCCACACCCTCCAATTTGAGAGATATTTATAAATGTTAAATTATTTTAATATATTTTTTAAAATATCATATTTTACAGAAAACTTGAAGTGATTAACTTTGAGGTCCTTCTCCCATTTTCTTTATCTACTATCATTTATATATTTTGCCACTATCTTATCCTTCACCCTAGACTCACCAGATGAGATGGCCTTAGTCTTTACCAATGCTAACTCATTTCACTGTTCAAACAATGTCATCCCTTTCTATCTCCTCCAACATATTCTCTTTCTGTCATTCTAACTTCACTGCTTATTTCTAATTTCTGCTTATCTATTTCCTCATGACAAGCTCCCTGTATACATGCTCATATCCTCCCTATTCTGAAAAAGAAAATCACTTGATCCTTCCATCATCCTCCATTTCTTTTTACCATTTGTCATTAAATTATGAAATAGCCATCTACAATAGGTGCTTCCACTTTCTTTCTTCTTACTCTCTTCTTAATCTCTTATAATCTGTTTCATGACCTTGTTTTTTCAAAAGTTATCAATGATTTTTACCATCTTTTATTGCAATAAATTTTACTTTTCTCAACTACCTAACAAAACAATTTTTAAATATTCATTTTCTAACACTTTGCAATCCATGGTATCTCTTTCCTTCTTATCCCTGCCCATTTCCCAAGAAGGCAGGCAATACGCTATTGGTTATACATACATTATCAAATGATACATATTTATATTCATCATGTGAAAGAAGACACATACTTTGACTACACTAAAGAGAAGTTCATGAAGGAAATAAAGTAAAGAATGATATGTTTCAATTTGCATTCAGACTCTGCTCCTTCTTTGGCAGTGGTTATCCTTCGTTTTTGGTCATGAATCTCTTGGGTTTGTAACAAATCCTTGCCTTATTGATAATAAAGTCATGCACGGTTGATTATCATACATGTAATGCAAAAGATGCAAGAGAGGCTTTTGCTCTTGTAGGAGGCCAACTGATAACTTCTGGCAGTTAGAGGCCTTAGAATTCTGAGAGAAGTCAGTTGGTTCCTGAGCCTTGAACAGAGTGGAAGAACCAACTAGAGCTCTGCTTTGGCTTTCAGTTTTACTTTTGGCCTGTACTTTGTCTCTGGACAATTTGACTCTAGCTAATTCCTCTGGACCTCTCCCTGACCTTCTCCATATTATTTCCCTGTTTCCCTGCCTGTTTTCCTGGGGTTCTGGGAGGCAGGGTGGCTTTTGTGTTTTTAGTGAATAGACTTTGTGGGTTTAGTTTTCCCAATAGGCAAGTAGGTCATCCTTGAATTCAAACTATTCCTTTAGTATACCCTCTACTTTAAAAGCAGCCAATTCTTTCCTGGCTGAGAGAAGCAGGTCCTCTCTCAGTCAAACCCTTTCTTCTGACTCTCCCCCATCTAGAGTTTCTCCCTAGCGGCTGTCAGAAATCCCAAACTCCTCTCTTTCCTGACCAATGGAACATTAATAAATCCCTTTGTTACCTAATCAAACCCTCTGGAGATTTCATTGTGTTGAAGAATTAGGCAAGAGTTGAAGGGGAAGGAATTAATCTCTCTTATTTTCTGAGGGAAACTGGAGGCATACATCTTGGGAGGAAGTAGTTGCCCAAAGCTTCCTCGCAGATCCCTTCAGTTTCATTGTTAGGGAGGAGCCTTGTGATTCCTCCTTTGAGGACTTGAGAAACTGACAAGAAAGCCCTCAAGTCAAATTCAAACCACTTCTGATTGGCCCTATTCCTTGTGTCTGTAAAAGTCAGCCTATTTCCCCTCAGTATCCTCTGTCTCTAGCCTGAGTGTCTAGCCTGTGTTAGCTGCCTTCTCCGAAACCAGTACCCTTACTACCCTAATACCACATTGTCCATTCCTCCCTAAACTCAGCCAACCCTTTCATTCCTCTCCTATCACCTCAATCACCTTTACCCCTCCATCACTCAGCAAGGGAAGGAGAGCACCCCCCAGCTTTAGTGTTCCCTTTTTATCCATCACATATATTATTGTTATTAGTGCTTATATTATTCTCCTTTTTCTATTTACTTTACTTTTTGTCAGTTAATTTTTCTTTCCATTGTTTTTTTTGGTAATCTCTCCATTGTTTTTTTCATAATCATGTTTCTTGTTATTACTTATGACACAATAATATTTCATTATAAGCATATACCCAACTGATGGACATTCCTTCAGTTTCTAGTTCTTTGTCACTGCTAAAATAGGTGCTAAAATATTTCTGAGTGGGTAGATTATTTGTATTATGTTTATTATTGGGATACAGACATAGTGGTATTTCTGGGTCAAAGGGTATACACAGCTTAATTGTCATTTGACCTTAGTTCCAGATCATTCTCCAGAATTTCTGCATTGGTTTGCAACTCCACCAGGAGTATATTAGTTTCCAAATTTTCTCACATCAAATTTTCTCACATATTTATCATTTTTAATGGTCATGTTAGCCAGTTAATGGGTGAGAGGTAGTACTTCAGAGTTATTTTAATTTGCATTTCTCTGATCAGTAATGATATGGAGCATTTTTCATAGCCAATGACTTTAGTTGCCAAACCCAATAGCATTTTCTAAGTCCTTATTCTCCTCAACCTCTCTGCAGACTTCAGCAGAGTTGATCACCCTTTTCTCCTTAACACTCTCTTCCTTCTTTGTATATTTTCAGTATATTACTTTTTCTTTGTTCTTCTATTTGACTATTCCTCGTCAGTATCCTTTTTCTGTTTTCTGAATTCTCATTTGGATCTCCTCTAACCACAATCGTCCCACAGTGCTCTATTCTGTGCCCTCTTTTCTTCTTCCTCTATATTATTTCATTTCATGATCCTATCAGTTTTGGGGGATTTAATTACCATGCCTTTGCTTATGATTCTCAAACCTTTTTATTGTACCACAACCTGTCTTTCAGACATTTTGAACTAGATGTCTAATAGGGCTTAAATAAAACATTTTTGTTTTTCTTCCTAAATCCACAAATATTTCCTATTATTTTCAAAGACAATATTATTGTTCTATGCCTTCAGACTCACAAACTGTAAATAAACCTGCATTCTTCGCTATCTCTCACTCCACATATTCAAAGTGTTTCCAAGATATGCAGATTTCACCTTTACTACATCTCTTGATCAGGCCCCTTCTTTCCTTTGATACTGCTACCACTCTGGTACAGGCCTTCATCAAATCAAGCCTGGATTATTGCAGTAGTCATTTATTGGTCTGCCTCCTTCAAGTCTCTTTCCATCCCAATCCATTCTCTTTTCCATCACTCAACTAAAGCACAGGTCAGGCCCCATCACCTCTCTTATTCAAAAAACTCTAATGATCCTGTTTCACCTCTAATATCAACTGCAAATTTCCCTTCGTGGCATTCAAAAACCTTGATAAACTAGTCATCTTTCTAGTCTCATCTTACTTCTCACATCCTCTTCCTTCCAGTGACACAGATCACCTTACTGACCACATTCATCCTTACTTCTTAACAAAATCTCATCTATAAGCCACTCTTACCAGCACTTCTTATCTCATTCTTATTTCATACTTTAGTTATAAGTAGGTTTTTATTATTCATTTTTTTTGTTGTCTCCCCTTATTAGATTCTGAGTTCCTTGAGAGAAGGGACTTTTTAGGGCAGTTTTTGTATTCTTTGATCTTGGCATTTTCTCTGGTATATTCTAGGCTCTTAACTAATATTTATTTATTGAATGAATCTATAATGTGCTAGAAACTAGATATATCCAAACTAAAACATAACCACTTGTTCAGTCAAATATTTTGTATTCTGTTGGTAGAAACCATACATTCACATATACAATATATATAAAACAAAGGCAATGGGATACTGGAGATCATTGTCTCTGCTGGTAGATTTAAGGACTATTGATGAAAGCAAGTTGCCCTATACCTCAGAAAACAGAGTTCCTCCATTTACCCTAGAAGATGATTTAAGAGAAAAAATTGCAAGAAGGCAAGAGATGAAAATGCTTAAGACTTGAATGGTAAATGCTTAGGGGACATTTGTTTACTAAACTTAAACTATTTTCATTTTTTTTAATTTTTTTAAACCCTTGTACTTCGGTGTATTGTCTCATAGGTGGATGATTGGTAAGGGTGGGCAATGGGGGTCAAGTGACTTGCCCAGGGTCACACAGCTGGGAAGTGGCTGAGGCCGGGTTTGAATCTAGGACTTCCTGTCTCTAGGCCTGACTCTCACTCCACTGAGCTACCCAGCTGCCCCTATTTTCATTTTTTTGAGAGGGGATAGGAAGAGATTCGATGTTCTGTTCTATCTCACTTTGCTAAGTATAAGGACAAATAGGTGGAATTAGAATATGACCTACCTTGTGAATTGTGGAAGTAGTTACTTTCTAGGTCAATTGTTAGTGTAAGTCTTTGTTGGCAAATTTATAGCATGCTTGTCAGAGGAGGCTGCTATCTTTCCTCTCTCCACTGTGTCTGAAAACGTTTTTCCATATGATCCAACCTGTCCAGCAGCCCAATGGGAGTGCTACCTCCCTCACCTGTCTTGAGCAAAGGGGTGGCTCACATGAGGTATGAAAGTGTAATTTGGGCACTCAGTCTCTAAAAATGTGTGCCATCACTAGTTGAAGGTATAAGGATGGTTCCATGTGCCATTCAAAATAATAACAAATAAATTATGTTTATATAGAAGTGAAAGGTGTATGAAGTTCTTTCCTAAAATGTAATCCACATACATATAGCTGGGAAGCCTTGGCCATGTAGATAAACAAATTTATCAAGACATAGATAAATTACAGTCCATAACAGGAAAGAGAGGAAGGGAATAAGCACTAATATAGAATCTACTATGAGCTAGATGCTTTACAGATATTATCTCATTTTGTCTCCACAAGAATCCTGTGAGGTAGGCATTAAACTATGTATTCCCATGTTGAGAACTGCTATGTATAATTCTCTGTAGTGAACTCTATTCACTATTATAATATTCACTATTATAGCAACCAGAAGAATAATTCATAGGTAAAGGGTAGAATACTAAATGGTCTAAGATGATTTGGGGGGTGGGAAAGAGGGGGGCTGAATAGCAGGGGACACCAAGAGAAACTTGAGAGGATGAGAAAAATAGGATATTCTATTACACACAAAGAGGGCATGAGAAGGGGAGGGGATAAATACTATTATTAGAAGGAGAGGAAGAGATCATTAAGAGGTAATATTTAAACCTTACTCTCAGCGTAATCAACCCGGAGAGGGAAGAGTAGCTATATTATCCATTGGGATATAAAACTCTATCTAACCCTACTGAGAAAGTCAGAAGGGATAAACCAAGGGGAGCAGGGGAGAGGGAAGGTCAAAAAAGGGAGGGGAGAAGAAGGGGGAGGAATTCATTAGGTCTTTAAAAACAAAAAGAGGGGAAAAACAAGGAAGGGGGCAGAAAGGGAAGTCAATCAAGTGAGGGGATAAGGGATACCAGCTCAAAGCAAATGACTGGTTTAAAAGAAAATAGTGTAAGAAGAAGGGGTGGGTCTAGGGGAAGATACAAAAATGTCAGTTAATGCACAACTGATAATTATAACTCTGAATGTGAATGGGATGAACTCACTCATAAAACGGAAGTCAAAATCAGAAAGCAAAATCCTACCATATGTTGTCTACAAGAAACACATATGAGGCAGGTGGACATACACAAGTTTAAGGTGAAGGGCTTGAGCAACATCTTTTGGGCATCAAATGAGAAAAAGAAGACAAGGGTGGCTATTATGATTTCTGACAAAGCCAAAGTAAAAATAGATAGTATTAAAAAAGACAGGGAAGGTCATTACATCCTGAATAAAGGCAGTATAAACAATGAGGAAATAACACTGCTCAATATATATGCACCAAGTGGTATAGCATCCAAATTCATAAAGGAGAAACTGGTAGAGCTCAAGAAGGAAATCGATAGTACAACCATAATAGTGGAAGATCTAAATATTCCTCTTTCAGATCTAGATAAATCAAACCAAAAAATAAATAAGAAAGAGGTAAGAGAGGTGAATGAAGTCCTAGAAAAATTAGATTTAATTGATATGTGGAGAAAAATAAATAGGGACAAAAAAGAATATATCTTCTTTTCAGCTGCACATGGTACATTCACAAAGACTGACCATGTAATAGGGCATAGAATCATTGCAAACAAATGCAAAAGAGCAGATATAATAAATGTAAGCTTCTCAGATCATAATGCAATAAAAATAATAATTAGTAAGGGCACCTGCACAGGAAAATCAAAAACCTCCTGGAAATTAAACAATATGATTCTCCAAAACCAATTAGTCAAAGAAGAAATCATAGAAACAATCAGCAATTGCATTGAAGAGAATGACAATGATGAGACATCCTACCAAACTCTGTGGGATGTAGCCAAGGCAGTACTCAGGGGGAAATTTATATCCTTGAGTGCATATATTAACAAATTAAGGAGGGCAGAGATTAATGAATTGGGCATGCAACTCAAAAAATTAGAAAGTGAGCAAATTAAAAACCCCCAAATGAAAACTAAATTAGGAATACTAAAAATCAAGGGAGAAATTAATAAAATCAAAGTAAAGAACAATTGAATTAATAAATAAGACTAGAAGCTGGTATTTTGAAAAAACAGAGAAAATAGACAAAGTACTGGTCAATCAAATAAAGAAAAGAAAAGAAGAAAACCAAATAGACAGTATTAAAGATGAAAAGGGAGACCTCACCTATAATGAAGGGGAAATTAAGGCAATCAATAAAAACTATTTCACCCATTTATATGGCAACAAATATAACAATTTAGGAGATATAGATGAATATTTACAAAAATATAAATTGTCTAGATTAACAGCAGAAGAAATGGAATACCTAAATAATCCCATATCAGAAATAGAAATTGAACAAGCCATCAAAGAACTCCCTAAGAAAAAATCACCAGGACCTGATGGATTCACAAGTGAATTCTATCAGACACTCAAAGAGCAACTAATCCCAATACTATACAAATTATTTGATATAATACCCAAAGAAAGAGTCCTACCAAATTCCTTTTATGATACAAATAAGTTACTGATTCCAAAGCCAGGTAGACCAAAAACAGAGAAGGAAAACTATAGACCAATCTCCCTAATGAACATAGATGCAAAAATCTTAAATAGAATATTAGCAAAGAGACTCCAGCAAGTAATTAAGAAGATCATCCACCATGATCAGGTGGGATTTATACCAGGAATGCAAGGATGGTTCAACATTAGGAAAACCATCCACATAATTGACCATATCAACAGTCTAACAAACAAAAATCACATGATTATCTCAATAGATGCTGAAAAAGCCTTTGACAAAATACAGCATCCATTTCTATTGAAAACACTGAAAAGTATAGGAATAGAAGGACCTTTCCAAAAATAATAAACAGTATATACCTAAAACCATCAACAAGCATTATATGCAATGGGGATAAATTAGAAGCATTCCCAATAATATCAGGAGTAAAACAAGGATGCCCATTATCTTCTCTATTATTCAACAAAGTACTAGAAACACTAGCAGTAGCAATTAGAGAAGAAAAAGAAATTGAAGGTATCAAAATAGGCAATGAGGAGACTAAGCTATCACTCTTTGCAGATGATATTATGGTATACTTAAAAAATCCTGGAGAATCAACTAAGAAGCTGGTAAAAATAATCAACAACTTTAGTAAAGTTGCAGGATACAAAATAAATGCACATAAATCATCAGCATTTCTATATATTTCCAACCCATTAGAGCAGCAAGAGGTAGAAAGAGAAACACCATTTAAAATCACCCTAGACAATATAAAATACTTGGGAATCTATCTACCAAAACAAACCCAGCAATTATACAAAAACAACTACAAAACACTTTCCAAACAAATAAAACTGGATCACAACAATTGGAAAGCCATTAATTGTTCATGAGTAGGACGAGCTAGCATAATAAAAATGACCATCCTACCCAAATTAATATACCTTTTTAGCTCCATATCTATCAAATTACCAAAAAACTTCTTTACTGAATTAGGAAAACCTATAACAAATTTCATTTGGAATAACAAAAGATCAAGAATATCAAGGGAAATAATAAAAAAATGTGAAGGAAGGGCGCCTAGCAGTACCAGATATTAAACTATACTATAAAGCAGCAGTCATAAAAACAATATGGTCCTGGGTAAGAGACAGAAGGGACGATCAGTGGAATAGACTTGGGGTTAATGACATCAGCAAGACAGTGTATGATGAACTCAAAGAGCCCAACTTTTGGGACATGAATCCACTATTTGACAAAAACTGCTGGGAAATTTGGAAAACAATATGGGAGAGATTAGGTTTAGATCAACATCTCACACCCTACACCAAGATAAATTCAGAATGGGTGAATGACTTGAATATAAAGAGGGAAACCATAAATAAGTTAAGTGAACACAGAATAGTATACCTGTCAGATCTCTGGGAAAGGAAAGATTTTAAAACTAAGCAAGAGTTAGAGAAAATTACAAAATGTAAATTAATTGGTTTTGATTATATTAAACTAAAAATCTTTTGTACAGATAAAAACAATGTAGCCAAAATCAGAAGGGAAACAACAAATTGGGAAAAAATCTTTATAACAAAAAACTCTGACAGGGGTCTAATTACTCAAATATACAAGGAGTTAAATCAATTGTATAAAAAATCAAGCCATTCCCCAATTGATAGATGGGCAAGAGACATGAATAGGCAATTTTCAGGTAAAGAAATCAAAAGTATCAATAAAAAAGATCTAATATTTCTCTCTTTTTTCCTCTCTCCCTTTCTCTACTTCTCTGCCTGTAAACAGTTATCTCACTTAAATCGAAACCTAACCTTATAGATCCCCTACTAAATGAACTCCAGTGGCTTCTTATTTTGTCTAGGATTAACTATAAATTCCTCTTATTTAGCTTTAAAGCCCTACTTCTGTCCTCTAGAACCAAGCATTCTTTTACTTGGTATCTCTTCAAATATTTCTAATTATCTTTCCTACTTGATTCCTCTATGATGTTGGAAAAGTCATTTCACCTCATGGAGACTCATTTGCTTTATCTCTAACAAAGGAAGGTAAATAGAAAATACTTTCTAAAACATTTTACAATTCTAAACCTCATGATCCCCAAACTTTCCCAATTTTGTCATCATTTTCAATGAAGTTCCTGATAAAAGTCATATTCTTTCTTTATTAGGACAGGCATTACTTTAAAAAAAAAAAGACCAGCATTGAATTCATAGCTTAGAGTTTAATTATGAATTAGAATAACATCCTAGCTACTAGAAACATATTTATATTTAATGTTATATCCTGTGTATAGGGTACACTCTATTCAGAGTCAACTCAGCTTAAAACCCACAAGAAAATCTGAAGGTTGTTTTTTTCTTTTTAAAGCACTATGCTTGCAAGCTAAATGAACAGAATATTAATTCTTAAAAAATGTTATTGAGTTATAAAAATGCAATGCAAAAATATGATATTTAAGGAAAGTTCAGAAAAAAACCCTTAAGCTGGAGATTTTTCAAAACTTGAAATGTCAAGACTCCTGAGAGAACTATTAAATAAAATGTTTCTAAAATGCTTATTGTTTGATTGACTGAACACATATTTTATAAATTACCATGAAAATGAAGTACATCACAAATTGATATATTTATTTTAAAATTTAAACTCTTGTGAGGAATTAAATATTTTAGTTGGCTTTTTATTATTATTTTGTTAAAATTAAATTATTTACCTTTCTGTCTATGAGCGACAGGGTAGTATAACGGGTTTTTGATCTAGGGATTATGTAGACTTTCATCTGCTACTAATTTATTAGATATATAATATAAAATATAATATAAATTTATTTGTTTAATATAAAATATAATATGGAATAAACAAGGTGAACTTGTTTATTCAGGACCTCAATTATCTCATCTATAAAATTTGGAAGTAGAACTGCTTAACATAACTGTACAACTGCTTAACATAACTGTATGACTGCTCCTGGGATCAGATGAAATAATATATATGAACATACCTCAAACATTGTTTCAAGGAGTGAACAATAAAAAGGGAAAAACATTTAATCCACAAGTATGATCATAAAAAAGAGGTCTTAAAATCATTTCTTGCTTAGTTTGATATGTTGAAAAGGGGGAAGGAGAGCTGAAGGGCAGATTAGGATGGGACTCAATAGAATGAGCTGAAAATCCAAGTGTTTTTTTTTTTTAATGTGACCAAAAATTTCATGCTCTAAGAAAAAGGAAGTAATTCTTTAAGATCATAGAAATAGCTTTGGCCTTGTGGCCCATTGCTTATATGATGTGATTTCAGGAACAAAATTTGTCTTTCTCCATAAAGCTTTCCTCTGAAAAGACCTAAACAAAAACTGTGGGGAAAACTAGAAAAGAGTATGGTAGAAACTAGGAACAGACCAACACTTCATTCTATATACTGAAGTTAAAGTGGATACAAGATTAAAAAATAAATAGGGACATCATAAATAAGTTAGAGGAGCACAAAATCTTTTACCTGTAAGATCTATGTATACAAGAAGTATATGTGTCCAAAGAAGTAAAAGAGAACATTATTAGGTCATAATATAAATGTTATTTACAACAGCCACTGCTCAGGAATGTACCAGCTAATTGAAATAGAGAAAAAAATACTCCTCTGTGTAGAAATATAAAAGCATATGTTGGAGAGAAGATTTTTAAAATACCTTTTAGGAATTGGGAAACAACTTTTAGAAAAAGAGTAAGGATATTACATAAATTCTTGTCTTCCTGAATTAGATACTCAAATAAATTGTTCAAATAAAATGTAAGCATATAAGACTTGACTGAAGTTTTAAAACCTGGGAACCCACTGCTAAGAGGTTTCAGAAATAATCTGCTTTAAAATCTTGATATGAAACCAATTTACAGAGATATGCTACTTCCCTTCCTCTCAGTTGATCTTCTTACCCCTATTCCTCCAAAAATGTTTCATACACCAAAATGTAATATAATCTTTCAGAAACATGTAGTTTCTGATGTAAAAATGTTAGAAAAAATTATGAAGTATATATATAGCATATTCAAAAAAAATGCTGGACATGTGGTACCCCTTTTGGCACTGACCCTGGGACTCTAGAGAAGTCTCTTATACTATGTCTCCCTCAGTTTCTTCAGTGTGAATGTAAAATGTGAATAATAGTAGAACTTACCTCAAAAAGTCATTATTATCAAATAAATAATTATACTATTTTGTAAACATTAAAGAATTATATAAATGATAATTTACTATGATGATATCATGCTACTGCTGCTGATGTGAGTTCAACAAGTCAACAAGCACTTACTTAGTTCTTACTGTGTGCAAACTATGGTAACTATAAGCAAAATACAAATAAAATACAAAATTTATTGTATTTTTGAAATTTTTTTGTATTTATTAAAATACAAATAAAATATAAATAAAATGCAATTTTCCCCCTGTGTGATATCAGACATTTGGGGGTCCTTGAACTATTTTTGAGTTCCCTGATCTAAACTTCCAGTGGACATTTAGATCTCTTTCAAACTACATTTCCCATGATTCCTGGCTTACGTAAATGACATAGACAATTACCTATTCATGTAAACAGAAGGTGAAATAGGGAGTGCCAGGATAGGTACTCTTTCTTTTGTGATTGTGGAGCAGGAGGATGGGAGGAGCAGGTAAATGGCAGGTCCCTTTAAAATAACTCAACAGGCTTATGGCTTCATTTTTCCAAATGGATTTCAATAAACCCTTTGAAACCATTATATTTTTAATTTTATCACTCTATATTAATTTTATTTCTTACACTAATGGCAACCAGAACTTTGGAGATCGAATCCTAAATTTTTCAGATAGAATACAAAGCCACGATATTTCTGTCATGATTTTGTACTCTCCTGTTATGAGGGTTATTTAGTTATTAATTTAGTATTAATGTTGGACCTAGCAGGAAGGGCTGGAGGATTCCAAGATGGAATGAAGGAGCAGGAAGTGGGCCTTGTGCTCTGAGAGAGACTCCATTAGTGGTTGGGGACATAACTGTTGCTAACCCTGGGAGATCTCAGAGTTAGGGGAAAACTGCATCCAGATTCCCTGGGATCCTGAGAGGTAGAGGCTTTCAGCAGTGGACAACAGACCTGCAGAGCAGCACCAAGTGGGGAAGTGGTTTGTGATCTGGTGGACAGCATTTCAAACTCACTCTCCCTACCTGGGTACCTTGAATCACCTGATGGAGTTGGCTCTTGGCATCCTATGACCATCCTTGGATTTACTGTGAGATCCCCAACTGAAAGCCATCCTCAGGCCCTTTAGCTGAGCTGACCAAACCTGGCTGGAACCAGATTTGGAGGAGCTTTCCCTGTAACTTCAGTACTGCTTCCTTTGGGCCCTGCCTGGCTTAGGCCAATAGAATAGTGTAGTCAAGTCCTTCCCTTGCTCCTGTCATTTGTCCTTAGGTTGCAAGTGTAGAATTCCTTATTCCCATCCTTCATTATTATTTCCCTCAATTAAACTGTTATATACTTTTACCTTTTGCCTGCTGGTTCCATAGGCCCTGGCCTTGGTGGGCTGAGTGACTGTTGGCCTAACAGGCATTCCTATTGACAGTTAACAGCTTGGCTGTAAACCCTGGTCTCCCTATCTTGATTGGTCCTGTCTCTCCTTCAACCCAGTGTGAACCCACAAAACCATTTAGGTTACATTTTTTTTGCCTTTTTCTCATTCTTTTAATATCAAGAGAAGAGAAAGAGAATCAATATTTAACATAATTTAATCATGTTTGATCACTGTATAATTTTATACCTACTGTGTACAATGTTCACCTAGTTCTTACTTCATTTTGTATCAATTCATTTTAGTCTTTCCACATATTTTTTAACATTTATTAATATTCATTTTTAACATGGTTACATGATTCATGCTCCACCTTTCCCCTTCAACCCCCCCTCCTGCAGCCCCCCCACCCATGGCCAATGCGCATTTCCTCTAGTTTTGTCATGTGTCCTTGATCAAGACCAATTTCCAAATTGTTGGTAGTTGCATTGGTGTGGTAGTTTTGAGTCCACACCCTCAATCATGTCCACCACGACCCATGCGTTCAAGCAGTTGTTTTTCTTATATGTTTCTTCTCCTGCAGTCCTTCCTCTGAATGTGGGTAGCATCTTTACCATAAATCCCTCAGAATTGTCCTGGGTCACTGTATTGCTGCTGGTACAGAGGTCCATTACATTCAATTTTACCACAGTATATCAGTCTCTGTGTATAGGGTTCTTCTGACTCTGCTCCTTTTGTTCTGCATCAGTTCCCGGAGCTCTCTCCAGTTCGCCTGGAACTTCTCCAGTTTATTATTCCTTTGAGCACAATAGTATTCCATCACCCGCATATA
>NC_058130.1:327130789-327141463 GCF_016433145.1 Gracilinanus agilis
TTTTATTTCCCAATGGATAGTATAGCTACTCTTCCCTCTCTGGGTTGATTACACTGAGAGTAAGGTTTGATTATTACCTCTTTATGCTCTCTTCCTCGCCTTCTTATAATAGTATTTGTCCCCTCTCCCTCCCATGCCCTCTTTGTGTGTAATAGAATATCCTATTTTCTTATTCACTCAAGTTTCTCTTGGTGTTCCCTGCTATTCACCCCCTCTTTCCCATCCCCCATGCCATCTTAGATTATTTAGTGTTCCACCCTCACCCTGCTAATTATTCTTCTGATTACTATAATAGTGAATAGAGTTCACTACAGAGAATTAAACATAACATTTCTCTACATAGGAATACAGATAATTAGATCTCACTGAGGCCCTTAAAAAGGCAAATTTAAAAATTATAAGTTTTCTTTCTTTCCCCTCTGTACCTTATTTACCTTTTCATGTTTCTCTCGATTTTTGTGGTTGGATATCAAACTTTCCATTTAGCCCTGGTCTTTTCTGTGCAAATACGTGGAATTCTTCAATTTTGTTTAATGCCCATACTTTCCCCTGGAAATATATAGTCAGTTTTGATGTGTAGTTGATCCGTGGTTGCAGGCCCAGCTCTCTTGCCTTTCTGAATATTGTATTCCACGCCTTGCGGTCTTTTAGCGTTGAGGCTGCCAGATCCTGTGTGATTCTGATTGGTGCTCCTTGATATTTGAATTGTCTCTTTCTGGCTTCTTGTAAGATTTTTTCTTTTGCTTGGAAACTCTTGAATTTTGCAATGATATTTCTTGGTGTTTTCCGTTCTTGATCGAATATAGTGGGTGTTCTATGGATCCTTTCAATGTCTATGTTGCCCTCTTGTAGGACTTCAGGGCAATTTTGCTGAATTATTTCTGATAGTATGGAGTCCAGGTTTCTATTAATTTCTGGTTTTTCTGGAAGACCGATTATTCTCAAATTGTCTCTTCTAGACCGGTTTTCTTGGTCTGTCACTCTCTCATTGAGATATTTCATGTTTCCTTCTATTTTTTCAGTCTTTTGGCTTTGTTTTATTTGTTCTTGTTGTCTTGAGAGATCATAAGTTTCTACTTGCTCAATTCTAGCCATTAGGGATTGATTTTCGGCTATAATCTTTCGGTTTTCGGCCATAATCTTCCGGTTTTCAGCCATAATCTTCTGGTTTTCGGCCATAATCTTCTGGTTTTCAGCCATAATCTTCTGGTATTCCTTTTCAATCTGGTCATTTCTGGAGTTCAATTTGCTAATCAGTTCATTTGGTTTCTGAGCCTCACTTTCCAGTTGCATGATTCTACCTTTTAAACAGTTATTTTCTTGCCAGATCTCTTCCATTTTCCTCAAAATCTCAGTTTTGAACTCTTCCATAGCTCGTGAGGAGTTTTCCTTATTTGAGAAGGGTCCAGATGCTTGTTTGTTCTCCTCCTCTGTTTGCTCGTTTGTCTGGATTTTCTCTGTGTAAAAGCTGTTGAGTGTTAAAGACTTCTTTTTCTTGTTGTTATTCTTTCTCTTCTGAACTTCCTGAGGCTGAGTAGCCATCATTACCCCAGCAGCTTCTCAGATTTATCCTCTCGCTCAGTGTCTGTCCGCTATCTATTGGCTCCTGAGGTCTGAGTTCTGGTTTTTTCCAAGGTCAAGCCCCCTGGTGGACCCCCTTGCTTGATCCTCTGCTGGAGGTTTCTTTACAAGTCTCAGGGCGCTGCTTCCACAGTCGTATACCCGTCCACACTGGTTCCCCACTTAGGCTTTAGTTCCTGGCTGTGTCTGCCTCCACCCACGCCTCCACAGTGCCTGCGTTCTGCTCAGATTTCGCCTGCGTTTTTTGGCTTACTGGGGTCCTAAGTCTTGCTGCTCTCAGGAACAGGCCCCGGAGCTGCCAATGACTCGATGGGTGCCCCAAACTTGCTCTATTTCTTTTTAGCTGGCTTCGGAGCTACAGGTGTTGTGTGTGGAGGGGTTGGGGGTGGGGTGGTTACTCAGCCCGCGATTTCGTGAGGGCTGTTTCACCCTTTTATAGCATGGAAATGCCTCGATTCCACGTACCTTCCATGCTGTGCCCTGTTGTGGGGGTTCCTCCGTTCGTCTGGACTTGTTTTTATGTCCCCTTGAGGAGTTTTGTGTGTTTCAGTCAGGAGAGGTTAAGAGCTGCTTCTTACTGTGCCGCCATCTTAACCCGGAACCTAGGTTACATTTTAATAATAATAATATCTCTGGTGTCCCACCATTACACTCCCCACCACAAGTAGAACTCTGAGAGCATTTAGGATGTTCTCTGGATCTGTGGACCTGCTCTTGCCATTTTTGTGCTATTTTTGGCCACTTTGCTCAGTTCTTTTGAGTAACTTTTTGAAAGGGGAAAGTTATTTTTCTGCATCTAGCTATTTTCTTTTGAGGGACTTTTCTGGGAAAGGGGACTGTCCTTTTTCCAGCAGCCTCTTCCTGGTTGCTAGTTCATACATTCCCCATGGACAAGGCTCCAGCCAGTGCCAGCCCCGCCCTCCTGACCCTTCCTGGGGTTGAAGCCATTTCTGACCTTTCCACCTGAGTGCTGATTCCCAGATCCTAGCTACTGACTCCCCATTCCCTCGGACACCTCTGCATTGCTTGTTATTTTCTCATATTATTGTTTTTTTTTGTTTTGTTTTGTTTAAATCCTTAACTTCTGTGTATTGTCTCACAGGTGGAAGATTGGTAAGGGTGGGCAATGGGGGTCAAGTGACTTGCCCAGGGTCACACAGCTGGGAAGTGTCTGAGGCCAGATTTGAACCTAGGACCTCCCATCTCTAGGCCTGACTCTCAATCCACTGAGCTACCCAGCTGCCCCTTATATTATTGTTTTTGCTGATTCTTTAAGGTTTAATTTTTTAAAGTTTATCTGTATTAAGCCAAATTGATATCTATCCTGCTATATGTCTTTCCTGAACAACATATCATTGTAAAATGACCATGAACAACTTCCATATATTTTTTAACTTTAAAAGCCTGTGAGTCCCATGTATACTGAAATTGCCATGTCTTAAGTTTTTATTCTATCTTGATAATTATATAAAACCTTGAAGAATATGGTGCCTTAAGAACTTAAATTGTAATTTTATAAGAAGTCTTAAAAATTGACTTTAGGATTTTATAGCAACTTATGAATGGATGATAGGTTTATATAAATGAATATATATGTATATATGTAATAAAATAACATTCTTTATAATACTTGTATTGTAAAGAATGTTATTTTAAAAAGGTAGAGAAAACAAGTGGAAGTTTCCTATCCAAACTTTTTATATATATTATACAGAAAGGCAAAAGAGCTGCTGTAGGCTTGATATTTTAACTTTTTATTTTAACTTACTTTCTCATCAGAAGGATCTAGAATTCCTAGTGATATTTTTATTTTATTTTATTTTTAAAATTTTTTATTTTTAGAAAAAATTTTCCATGGTTACATAATTCATGTTTTTACTTTACCCTTCACCCTCTCAAACCCCACCCCCACCACCACTGAAGCTAACTCACATTTCCACTGCTTTTAACATGTGTTGTCAGTCAAGACTTATTTACATATTGTAGATAGTTACATTGGTGTGGTCTTTTCGGGTCTACATCCCCAATCATGTCCATATCAAACCAAGAGTTCAATCAGTTGTTTTCTTCTGTGTTTCCACTCCTGTAGATCTTCCTCTGAATGTGGGTAGCATTCTTTTCCCTAAATCCCTCAGAATTGTCTTGGGTCATTGCATTGCTGCTGGTACAGACATCCACTACATTCGATTTTACCACAGTATATTAGTCTCTGTGTACAATGTTCTTCTGGCTCTGCTCCTTTCACTCTTTAACAGTTCCTAGAGGTTTTTCCAGTTCACATGGAATTCCTCCAGTTTATTATTCCTTTGAGCACAATAGTATTCCATCACCAACATATACCACAATTTGTTTAGCCATTCCCCAATTGAAGGGCATACCCTTGCTTACCAGGTTTTTGTCACCATAAAGAGCACAGCTAAAAATATTTTGGTAGAAGTCTGTTTATCTATGACCTTTTGGGGGTACAATCCCAGCAAAGGTATGGTTGGATCAAAAGGCAGGCATTCTTTTATTGCTCTTTCAGCATAGTTCCAAATTGCCATCCAGAATGGTTGAATCAGTTCACAACTCCACCAGCAGTGCATTAATACCCCAATTTTGCTACATCCCCTCCAACATTCATTACTCTCTCCTGCTATCATTTTAGCCAATCTGCTAAGTGTGGTGTGAGGTGGTGAATTTATCTTGGTGTAGGGTGTGAGAGGTTGATCTAAACCTAATCTCTTCCATATTGTTTTTGAATTTTCCCAACAGTTTTTGTCAAATAGTGGATTTTTGTCTGAAAATTTGGGCTCTTTGGGTTTATCATAGTTTGTCTTGCTGACATCACTTACCCCAAGTCTATTCCACTGATCTTCCCTTCTGTCTCTTAGCCAGTACCATATTGTTTTGATGACAGCTGCTTTATAGTATAGTTTAATATCTGATACTGTTTGGCTACCTTCCTTCACATTTTTTTCATTATTTCCCTTGATATTCTTGATCTTTTGTTCTTCCAAATGAACTTTGTTATAGTTTTATCTAATTTAGTAAAGAAGTTTTTTGGTAATTTGATAGGTATGGCACTAAATAAATAAATTAATTTGGGTAGAATGGTCATTTTTATTACGTAAACTCATCCTACCCTTGAGCAATCAATGTTTTTTCCAATTGTTTAGATCTAGTTCTAATGGTTTGGAAAGTGTTTTGTAGTTGTGGTCATATAATTCCTGTGTTTGTTTTTGTAGATAGATTCCTAAGTATTTTATATTGTCTAGGGTGATTTTAAATGGTGTTTCTCTTTCTACCTCTTGCTGCTGTGGTGTGTTGGAAATATATAGAAATACTGATGATTTATGTCCATTTATTTTGTATCCTACAACTTTGCTAATGTTGTTGATTATTTCTACTAGCTTTTAGTTAATTTTCTAGGATTTTTTAAGTAGACCATCATATCATATGCAAAGAGTGATAGCCTAGTCTCCTTCTTGCCTCTTTTAATGCCTTCAATTTTTTTCTTCTCTAATTGCTACTGCTAGTGTTTCTAGTACACTGTTAAATAATAGAGGTGATAATGGGCATCCTTGTTTCATGCCTGATCTTACTGGGAAGGCTTCTAATTTATCCCCATTACATATGATGCTTGTTGATGGTTTTAGATATATACTGTTTATTATTTTTAAGAAAGGTCCTTCTGTTCCTATATTTCTAGTGTTTTCAATAGGGAGGAATGTTGTATTTTTTCAAAGGCTTTTTGAGCATTTATTTAGATAATCATGTGATTTTGTTTGTTAGCTTGTTGAAATGGTCAATTTTGGGGGGCAGCTGGGTAGCTCAGTGGATTGAGAGCCAGGCCTAGAGACAGGAGGTCCTAGGTTCAAATTTGACCTCAGACACTTCCCAGCTGTGTGACCCTGGGCAACTCACTTGACCCCGATTGCCTACCCTTACCACTTTTCTGCCTTGGAACCAATATACAGTATTGACTCTAAGACAGAAGGTAAGGGTTTAAAAAAAAGGAAAAAAAAAGAAATGGTCAATTTTGTGGATGGTTTTCCTGATGTTGAACAATCCTTGCATTCCTGGTATAAATCCCATGTGATTACTATGGGTAATCCTCTTGATCACTTGCTGGAGTCTTTTTTTCCTAAACCCTTAACTTCTATGTATTGGCCCCTTTGTGGAAGAGTGGTGAGGATGGGCAATGGGGGTCAAGTGACTTACCCAGGATCACACAATTGAGAAGTGTCTGAGGGCAGATTTGAACCTAGGACCTCCTGTCTCTAGGCCTTACTCTCAATCCACTGAGCTACCCTGCTGCTCCCGTGGAGTCTTTTTGCTAGTACTCTATTTAAGATTTTTGCATCTATGTTCATTAGGGTGGTTTGTCTGTAGTTTTCTTCCTCTGTTTTTGATCTTCCTGGCTTTGGAATCAGTACCATACTTGTATCATAAAAGGATTTTGGTAGAACTCCTTCTTTGCTTGTTATATGAAATAATTTGTATAGTATTGGGATTAGTTGTTCTTTGAATGATTGATAGAATTCACTTGTGAATCCATCAGGCCCTGGCAATTTTTTCTTAGGGAGTTCTTGGATGGCTTGTTCAATTTCCTTTTCTGATATGGGATTATTTAGGTATTCTATTTCTTCTGCTGTTAATCTAGGCAATTTATCTTTTTTGTAAATATTCATCCATTATCACCTAGATTGCTCAATTTATTCCCATATAATTGAGCAAAATAGTTTTTAATGATTGCCTTAATTTCCTCTTCATTAGAGGTGAGGTCTCCCTTTTCATCTTTGATACTGTAAATTTGGTTTTCTTCTTTCCTTTTTTTTTATTAGATTGACTAGTACTTTGTCAATTTTTTCTGTTTTTTCAAAATACCAGCTTCTAGTCTTATTTATTATTTCAATAGTTCTTTTACTTCCGATTTTACTAAATTCTCCCCTCATTTTTAGTATATCTAATTTAGTTTTCATCTGGGGATTTTTAATTTGCTCGCTTTCAAGTTTTTTAAGTTGCATGCCCAATTCATTAATCTCTGACCTCCCTCATTTGTTAATATATGCACTCAAGGATATAAATTTCCCCCTGAGTACTGCCTTAGCTTCATTCCACAGAGTTTGGTAGTATGTCTCATCATTGTCATTCTCTTCAAAGAAATTGTTGATTGTTTCTATGATTTCTTCTTTAACTGAATGGTTTTGTAGAATCATATTATTTAATTTCCAATTAGTTTTTGATTTGTCTGTCCAGGTGCCCCTACTAATTATTATTTTATTGAATTATGAACTGAGAAGGTCACATTTATTATTTCTGCTTGTTAAGATTAAAAATGATAAAGACTGATAAGATAAGAGAAATTAATATTTTAATAGCCATGGCCTTGTTTGCAAGATATATTTATGAGCACACTAGACTATCTTTATCTTAAAATTTACCGCTGGAGCCCATCCTCTCTCCCGCATGCCAGCCAGCTCCTCTGGAAAACCAAGAGGCCTTCTCTAGCCCCTCCTCCAAATTTAAACTGCCCCATATGTGGGGACGCTTGAAGTCCCCACGCTTTGAACAGGAAACCCATTGGAATCACGGGAAATGTAGGCTCACAGTCCCCATGTGTCCATAGGAAATGTGTAACATACTTTTAAATGGCATCTCCCCATTTCCAAACATACATGCTCTTTTTTTAACCCTTAACTTCTGTGTATTGGCTTATAGGTGGAAGAGTGGTAAGGGTGGGCAATGGGGGTCAAGTGACTTGCCCAGGGCCACACAGCTGGGAAGTGTCTGAGGCCAGATTTGAACCAAGGACCTCCTGTCTCTAGGCCTAGCTCTCAATCCACTAAGCTACCCAGCTGCCCCCATACATGCTCTTTTGTATTTGTTTGCAATTTTTCTATGCCCTATTACATGGTCAATCTTTGTGAATGTACCATGTGCAGCTAAAAAGAAGGTATATTCCTTTTTGTCCCTATTTATTTTTCTCCACATATCTACTAAATCTACTTTTTCTATGACTTCATTCACCTCTCTTATCTCTTTCTTATTTATTTTTTGGTTTGATTTATCTATATCTGAAGGAGGAATATTTAGATCTCCCACTAATATGGTTTTACTATCTATTTCCTTGTTGAGATCTGCCAGTTTCTCCTTTAGGAATTTGGATGCTATGCCATTTGGTGCATACATAGTTAGCACCGTTATTTCTTCATTGCCTATACTGCATTTTATCAGGATGTAATAACCTTCCCTGTCTTTTTTAATCATATCTATTTTTACTTTGGCTTTGTCAGAAATCATAATCACCACTCTTGCCTTCTTTTTCTCATTCAAAGCCCAGAACATTTTGCTCAAGCCCTTTACCTTAAACCTGTGTATGTTCACCCGCCTAATATTTGTTTCTTGTAGGTAACATATGGTAAAATTTTGGTTTCCCACCCACTCTGATATTTGCTTCCATTTTATGGGCGAGTTCATCTCATTCATATTCAGAATTATAATTATCAGTTGTGTATTCCCCAACATTTTGGTATCCTCTCCTAGTTCTACCCCTTCTTCTTAGGGTATTTCCTTTTAAACCAGTGATTTGTTTTAAACCAGTAACCCTTGTCCCCTCCCTTGATTTACTACCCTTTTTACCCCCTCCCTTATTATTCCCCTCTTTTTATTTTTAAGGCCTAATGAATTTCTTCCCCCTTCTCCCCCTCTCCCTTTTTTGACCTCCCCACTCTGCTGTTCCCCTTGGTTTATCCCTTCTGAATTTCTCAGTAGGGTTAGATAGAGTTCTATGTTCCATTGGATATAGCTACTCTTCCCTCTCAGGTTTAATTCCACTGAGAGTAAGATTTGAATATTACCTCTTAATGCTCTCTTCCTCTCCTTCATAATATTTGAATTGTTTCTCTCTGTCTGTTAGTGGTAATTTCTCTTTGGCCTAGGAGCTCTTGAACTTGGCAATAACATTCTTGGGTGTTCTCATTTGGGTATATATTACAGTAGGTGATCTATAGATTCTTCCAATTTCTATTTAATCCTCTTGTTCAAGAATATCAGGGCAGTGGATCTGAGCCAAGATGACAGCCGAGAAAAAGCAAAAGCCAAAATTGCTCTTACTATTCTTCCAAACCTTTCTTTGGAAGGTGCTTCAAAATGACAGAAGTCAAAGCACTACAAGTAAGGAAGCTCTCCCTCTGAAAACAACTGGAAAGGCAGGCAAAGAGAATTGATTTTCTTCAAATAAGGGGAAATTGGAAGCTAAACTCCAAACAGAGGAAAATCTGGCTGATCACCCCTCCCCACATACACACCTAATATGCTAGATTCAGAATCTAGGAATTGGCTGACTTTGGAATCCTGGAAAGAATTGGAAAACAGCTTTCAGAGTTCCTAGGTGACAGCCAAACAAATAAATAAAACAAAAGAAACAAATAACAACAGAAAAGATAAACACTGGGAAGATGAATAAACAGCAAAAGAAACATTTGGCTCTTGGAAATTTTTAAGGGAAATGAATTTTTCCAGGTCAGTTGTTTTTTCAATGAGATATTTCATATTTTCTTCTATACTTTTCATTCCTTTGATTTTGTTTTATTGTTTCTTGATGTCTTGTGAAGTCACTAACTTCTATTTTCCTCAATTCTAATTTTTAAGAAATAAATTTCTCCCACGACTTTTTTTTATCATTCTTTTCCATGTGGTCCATTATGCTTTTCATGGTACTCTTTTTTTCATCAGATTTTTTTGCCACTTTTTCCAGTAGGTCAATTTTGTTTTTTTAAAAAAGTTTTTCTTCACTAGATATTGTGCTTCTTTTTCTAGTTGGCCAATTTTGCTTTTAAAGCTGTTATTTTTTTTGCATTAATTCCATTTCTTTTTTTTTTCATTTTTCTTCAAACTGTCTTAATTAATTTTTGAATTCCGTTTTTAGTTCTTCCAGTGCTTGTGACCAATTTCCATTGTTTGTTGAAATTTTGCATGTGGTTGCTTGGATTTCAGCATCCCCTGTTTATTCTGTACTTTGCTTTTCATCTTCATAGAAATTTCTGTGAGTTAGGATTTCTTTTGCTGGTCATTCATTTTCTGAATTTTTTTTTTTACCTGAGGACTGGGAATTCTGAAAGCTGCTGTTTCTGTCTCCTCTATTGATAGCTTGCAGGGCTGAGTACTATTGACTATGAGCTATTTTTCCTTGGTGCTAGGTCTTCACTGCAGCAGTGCAGAATTGAAAGGGTCAGGTCTATGAACTTACAGGCCTGACTATGGATTGGTACCATTTCCTAGGACTTTAAGGGATAGATCTGAGGTACTCTTTTGTTAGTATGTCCTGGGTCTTGGAATCCTGAAGTTGGTCTAAGCACCTGGTGCAGTGGTTGTGGGTGTGGTTGGCCAGCACTCTTCCATGTGTGGTTTTGCTTCCTGGTTCTCCCTTATCCCATGAAAATCAACTGTCTTTGCCTACATTGAAGTTGTATTCAGTGGAGAGCTCCCTCACTTGTTGACTTTCAACTCCTTTTGTGTTGGGGTGATTTTTTAATGATTTGTTTGGAAGGATTGCCAGAGTGGTTTTAGCTTTTGCTGCTACTAAGCTGCCATCTTGACTCTCCTCCCTAAGTACAAAATTCTGAAAACAAAACAAAAGTACATGCTGCCTGTATAAGGTGGTCATTATTCAATAAAACTACTTTTCCAAATTGTTATTCGGGTTGTGTATGTATTTTTGTGCTTTTCATATATGTACTCCAGATATTAGACAAAAAAGGCAGTATTGAGAAGTGGAGTAAGTACCAGCTTTTAAATGAGAAACAACTGGGTTCAAATCTCACTGTGATACATTTTGAGCATTTAGCCAAGTCATTTATCTTATTTGTATTTGCTTTTTAGTTTCTAACACAGGGACGATAATTTTGGTACTATCTACTTCATAGAACTTAGGAGGATCAAATCTGAAAATGCATATACACTCTATATATGTATCAACTACTATTGTCAAAAGATGTTTTAAAAAAGACCTTTCTGTATAATATAATATAATATAATATAATATAATATAATATAATATAATATAATATAATATAATATAATATAATATAATAAATATAATATAATATA
>NC_058130.1:327141838-327159131 GCF_016433145.1 Gracilinanus agilis
ATATAATATAATATAATATATAACATAACATAACACAATACAATACAATATGATTAATAGAATATAATTAATATAATATAATATAATTAATATAATAACTTTTTAATATCAACGAAAAAGATTTTAAATAGTAATATATAGCTAGATTGTAAAGACCATCTACTGTAAGCAGTAAGATAATATATTCTTTTATCATCTTCTCTTACACAGACCAGTTAAAAATATGAAACAACAATTAATAGCTTAGCTATTATCAACAAGGCAAGGATCCAGGACAAATTCAAGGTATTCATGAAAAATTATGTTTACTGCCATAGAAGGAATAGAGTCTGAATGAAGACTAAAGGAAAACATTATTCACTTCATTTCCTCCATGAACTTTTTTCTAGTATAAGCAATATATATCTTGTTTCACAACATGATGAACAAGGAAATATGTATTACATGGTATTTGTATATATGCAACCTAAATTATATTGCCTGATTTCCTGGGAAAGGGGAAGATGGGAGAGGGAGAAGAAAAAATGGAGCACATTTTTGGATGTAGCTAATAAGAAAATTAATTTATCTTGGATAAGTATATTATAATATGTAATATATGTGTAACAAATCATACTACCATATATTTCATATTTTCTCACATATATTAAAATTTATAACAAAATATAGAACAATAAATAAAAAGACTAGAGAGATATAACCATAATATAATATAGTTCATAAAATTATTTAAGTTATAGGAGCAAGGTACTTTGAGGTTTGGGTCCTTATAAAAATGTAATAATCATAGATATATTTACTGTATATTTTTTCACAGCATTCTGATGCCTGAATAATGGAAGGGAGACTTGCATAAAAGTCATTATTACTTTTTTCAGTTAATCTCAGGCTTAAGTCACATAGGAGCAAACAGCCTGAGTCTTCTGAAGAGTTCTAGACAAGCAAAATAGACTTCATCATTGGAAAAATTAAACAAAGCAAATTAAAGAAATTAAAATTTTACTCATATTCCTGTTAAATCAGTATTTGAGAAAATTGGGACTAATACAAATAAAATAATTCACTTTGCTATTGTTTTTTGCATGAAAAGAGGCTGTTAGCCAAGTAAAAGAAAAAATTAAGATGAATAAATAAACAATATTTGACTTTTAATATATATAATTTCATTGTTGTAGATAGGTACTTCCTCTACCAATGACGTTAGCAAACATTCCAGACATTAAAGAAAGAAAAGGACCTTAAAATTATTTTGTAGTTTTTTTTAATTTTTTTATGGAGGTATGTGTAACAGAGGGAGGAGGAAAGGTAGGGGGAAAGAGAAAAGAAGTCAGAAAAAAGAAAAGATGGAAGGAAAGAAGGTATTGACCAGGCTGTTAAGGAGCTTTCTTCCATCTTTCCATATTGGATCCTTATACAGAGAAGAATAACTCATTAATAGGACTATACTAGAAAGTTTTCCAGCTTGAAAAAAAAATAGCAAAGAATTTTAGGTTACTGGAATAAGCTTTGAGGTCACTTCTATACAAGAATGAAGATTTAATGGAAAATGATTTACTTAGAGCCAATATTAATTTAGAAGGTTCATTAAAAATCCAGAACCTACCTTAAGTATGCATTTAATGGATTATAATATCTCAGAGATTATTTGCGATAGAAACTATCATCAGGCTCTTGATATGAAGAGAATGTATGTTCATTTATTGACATATTCTCCTTGCAAATATACAAGAACTTTGTAGTCAGGGGCAGCATCAGATTTAGATCTCCCATCATCACTTGCAGTTCCTTCTCAATTTTGTGATATATAAAAAGATAGAAAGATAGATATACACATACATATATGCACATACATTTGTGTAAATGTCTTAAAGTTAGCAAATAAGCAACTGACGATTTAGAATTACTTCTGATTAGGACCATTTTCAATTAAGTCATGCCTAGTTTTATAAATTCTCTTTTGAATCTAATAGATAAGCAGTGTGTGAGTCTATATCCTAAGTAGTTATCTCAAATTCACTAGTGTAGACATAGCTGACAAGATCCAATTAGATAGCAGTAAGCTCCATACCATCTGCTGGCTCCTATTCTGTGATATGCATATAAATAAAATGGAGTTTCATCATGTGGAAATATCTCATGCCAGCTGATGTCAAAACAAATTTTGTGCTTTTTGCTTTGACTAAGATGGTCTGCCACCTTTGAATCATAATTCAAAGACATATGGTATTATAATTTTGAAATGACCATATGTGCCATATTAGTACATTAGTTGTGTTATCTTTTAACTCCCTCTATAGCTATTTGCATAATGTTATGTTTTATAACATTATTATTTAATATGTTTGAGGAAATCTATATTAGAAATAAGACTGAAGAAATATGAATGTGGGAAAATATAATTTATAATTCTTATCTTATTCATATTTACCCCACAAGAGTAATCTCTTTTTCCTGAATGGATTTTTCACCACTTCAATTTTTATGAAAATTCAAAGTCAAAAACACTTTCATAACTTTGTACCTCTCAATGCTTTTAAAAGTTTTAAAGTTTGGGAAAAAAAATCTAAATACATACTATCTGATTTGATTATGACAGAATGCTAAGAGATAGACAGCATGGGTATAACTCCCTACTTCACAGATAAGGAAACTGAGCCTCAGGGAAGTTATTTTGTTTAATGAAAGTCATATAGTTAGTTGAAAAGCAGTAGAGCCCTGAATTAGATCAATCGTTCATGCCATTTCCAGAGAGAGATATTTTTTGTAAATTTTCATCACTGCCTAGGGAAACAAAAGAATAAACTTACAGTCTTATGAAATATGTCTATATGCTACATATTTTGTCAATGTTTGTTGATTAAAATGATACTCTATCTCATTTTAGGGTATTTCCACACAGCCTTTGGACTAAAACATCTTAAAATTTCTAGTGGTTATGTAAAGATAAATCTCATGAATGATGAAGATTTCTGAAACATTTTTAAAAGATATTTACCACCACTATTATTTGATATTGTATTAGAAATACTAGCTTTAGCAAGAAGAAAAGAAAAAAAGAAATTGAAAGAATTTAAGTAGGCAATGAAGAAACTAAACTTTCACTCTTCACTGATAATATGATGGTATAATTAGAGAATCTGAGAGAATCAACTAAAAAACTAGTTGAAATAATTAGTAACTTTAGCAAAGTTGCAGGATAAAAAATAAACCCACATAAATCATCAGCATTTTTATATATTTTCAACAAAGTCCAATGGCATGTGTAGAAGGAGAAATTCCATTTAAAATCCCTTTAGAAAATATAAAATACCTTGGAATCCACTTGTCATAGCAAACACAGTAGTTTTATGAAAACACTTACTAAGCACTTCTCACACAAATAAAGTCAGATCTAAACAATTGAAAATATATTAATTGCTCATTGATAGGCTGATCTAATATAATAAAAATGAAATTCTACCTAAATTAAATCATTTATTCAGTGCCATACCAATCAAATTACCAAATAACTGTCTTATAGAGCTAGAAAAAATAATAACAAAATTCATCTGGAAGAACAAAAGGTTAAGCATATCAAGGGAACTAATGAAAAAAATGTGAAGGAAGGAGGCTTAGTAGTACCATGTATCAAACTGTATTATAAATCAACAGTCATCAAAACAATCTGGTACTAGCTAAGGAATAGAATGGTAGGTCAATGGAGCAGATTAGATACATGACATACAGTGGTGAATGACTTTAGCCAGCTAGTGTTTGATAAACCCAAAGATCTTAACTTTTGGATTAAGAACTCACTTTTTAACAAAAACTGCTAGGAAAATCAGAAAATGGTATTTCAGAAGCTAGAAATAGACCAGTATTTCATACTCTATGCCAATATATTATCAAAATTATATATGATTTAGATATAAATAATGATATCATAACTAATTTAGGGGAACACAGAATACTTAACTGACAGATCTTTGAAGAAGGGAAGAATTTAGGACCAAACAAAAGATAAAGAGTATTATAAGTTATAAAGTTAAAAATTTTGATTACATTAAATTAAAAGGTTTTACATGAACAAAATTAATCTAACCAAGATTAAAAGGGAAATAACATACTGTAAAAAACATTTATTTATTTATTTAGAATTTTTTTCCATGGTTACATGATTCATGATCTTTCCCACTCCTCTTCCCTCCCCACTCCCGGAGCTGACAAGCAATTCCACTGGGTTACAATGTATCATTGTTCAAAACTTATTTCCATATTATTCATATTTGTAATAGAGTGATCTTTTAAAGCTAAAACCCCCATCATATCCCCATTGAATTATGTGATCAGTCTTATGTTTTTCTTCTATGTTTCTACTTCCACATTTCTTTCTTTGGATGTGGAATGCATTCTTTCTCATAAGTTCCTCAAGTTTGTCCTGGATCATTACATTGTTACTAGTAAAAAAGTCTGTTATATTTGATTGTGCCATAATGTTTCAGTTTCTAGGTATAATGTTCTCCTGGTTCTTCTCCTTTCACTCTGCATTAATTCCTGGAAATTCATATGGAAATCCCCCAATTTATCATTCCTTACAGCACAATAGTATTTCATCACCATCAGATACCACAATTCCAGTCATTCCCCAATGGAGTGGCATCCCCTCATTTTCCAATTTTTGCCTCTATAAAAAAGGCTGCTATAAATATTTTTGTACAAACATTTTGGAAAAAAAATACTTATAAGAAATGTCTCTAATAAAGGTCTAATTTCTCAAATTTTATAAGAACCAAGTTAAACTTATAAGAATACAATCCATTCCCCAATTGATAAATGGTCAAAGGACAAGAATAAGCAATTTTCAGATGAAGAAATCAAAGCCATAAGTAATTATATGAAAAAGTGTTCTAAATCACTCTTGACTATAGAAATTCAAATTAAAACAATGCTGTGGTATTGCCTCATACCTATTAGATTGGCCAATATGACAGTAAAGGAAAGTGATATATGTTGGAGTGGATGTGGCAAATTTGGGACACTGATGCTTTGTTGGTGAGGTTGGGCAATTTGAAATATGCTTAAAGGGCTATAAAAATGTACATACCTTTTGATCTGGTAATTCCATTTACTGGGTTTGTATACCAAACAGGTAATAAAAACGAGGAAAGGACCTACTTGTACAAAAATATTTTAGCTGGTTTTTTTGTAGTGGCAAAGAATTGGAAACTGAGGAGATTGTGGTACATGTTGGTAATGCAACACTATTGTGCTATAAGAAATACTAAGCAAAATGATTTAGGAAAAAGTTTGGAAAGATCAGCAGGCCCCAGTGCAGAGTGAAATAAGTAGAACTAGGAGAACATTTACACAACAACATAATACAATATCTTTTTTCTCTGGAGGTGAATAGCATTCCCCAACCATAAGTCTTTCAGGATTGTTCCAGTTCATTGCATTGCTGAGAGTAGCTACATTTTCACAACTAATCATTGTCTGATATTGTTGTTACACACACAGACACACAGACACACACACACACACAGACACACACACACACACACACACACACACACACAGAGTGTTATGAAAGAGAGGTCATGGAAGAAAGATAATGAAGCCATGACACAAGTTTAAAAGTAGGGGTATTTGAAGATGGCGGCAGAGTAAAAAGCAGCGCTCAATCTCTCCTGACCGAAACATACAGGACTCCTCAAGGGGACATTAAAACAAATCCAGATGAACGGAGGGACCCCACAACAGGGCTCAGTGTGGAAGGTACATGGAATTGGGGCATTTCCATGCTATAAAGGGGTGAAACAGCTCTCACTAAATCTCGGGTTGAGCAACCCCACACACACACATCACAGCACCTACAACGCCAAAGCCAGCTCAAGAGAAATAGAGCAAGTTTGGGGCACCCACTGAGTCATTGGCAGCTCCAGGGCCTATTCCTGAGAGCAGCAAGACTTAGGACCACAAAAGGCTAAAGAACATGCACGGACTTTGAGCGTGGACACAGAGCGCAGGCCCAAGGGCAGGTACACACAAGCCCACGTGAGTGAAGGCTATGAAACCCTGAGTGAGGAACTAGTGCAGACAGGTATACGACTGTGGAAGCAGCACCCTGAGCCTTGTAAAGGAGCCTCTGGCAAAGGATCAAGCAAGGGGGTCCACCAGGGGGCTTGACCTTGAGAAAAACCAGACCTGAGTCAGTGTGAAGATAAACCTGAGAAGGGGCTGGGCTAACAATGGCAACCCAGAATCAGGAAGCCCAGAAGAGAAAGATTAACAACAAGAAGAAGAAATCTTTAACACTCAACAACTTTTACACAGAGAAAATCCAGACAACCGAGCAAATAGAAGAGGAGAACAAAAAAAATCCGGACCCTCCCAAAATAATGAAAACTGGTCACAAGCTCTTGAAGAGTTCAAATATGAGATGATGAAAAAGTTGGAAAAGATTTGGCTAGAGAAATGGGAAATAGCTCAAAAGGAAATCAGGCAAGAATATAACAGTTTAAATGGCAGAATTTTGCAATTGGAAAGTGAGGCTAAGAAATCAAATGAACTGATAAGCAAATTGAAAACCAGAAATGACCAGATTGAAAAGGAAAACCAAAAGATCATAGCAGAAAACCAAAAGATTATAGCCGAAAACCAGTCCCTAAAGGCTAGAATTGAGCAATTAGAAGCTAATGATCTCTCAAGACAACAAGAACAAATAAAACAAAGTCAAAGGATGGATAAAATAGAAGGAAACATGAAATATCTCAATGAGAAAGTGACAGACCCAGAAAACCGGTCTAGAAGAGACACTTTGAGAATCATTGGTCTTCCAGAAAAACCAGAAATTAATAGAAACTTGGACTCCATACTAAAAGAAATTATTCAGCAAAATTGTCCTGAAGTTCTACAACAAGAGGGCAATATAGACATTGAAAGGATCCATAGATCACCCTCTACACTAGACCCTGAAAAGACAAAGACCACGAATATAATAGCCAAATTCAAGAGTTATCAAGTAAAAGAAAAAATCTTACAAGAAGCCAGAAAGAGACATTCAAATATCAAGGAACACCAATCAGGATCACACAGGATCTGGCAGCCTCCAAGATAAAAGACCTCAAGGCTTGAAATATGATATTCAGAAAGGCAAGAGAACTGGGCCTTCAGGCACGGATCAACTACCCATGAAAACTGACTATATACTTCCAGGTGAAAGTAAGGGCATTCAAAAAATTGAAGATTTCCAAGTTTTTGCACAAAAGAGAACAGGACTAAATGGAAAGTTTGATATCCAACTACAAAAATCAAGAGAAACATGAAAAGGTAAATAAGAAACAAAGGGGAAAGAAATAAAACTCATAATTTTTAAATTTGCCCTTTTAAGGGCCTCAGTAATATCTAATTATCTGTATTCCTATGTGGAGAAATGCTATGTATAATTCTCTGTAGTGAACTCTATTTGTTATTATAGTATTCACTATTATAGTAATCAGAAGAATAATTCATAGGAAGAAGGTGGAATACTAAATGGTCTAAGATGATATTGGGGGGTGCGAAAGAGGGGGGGTGAATAGCAGGGAACACCAAGAGAAACTTGAGAGAATGAGAAAAATAGGATATTCTATTACACACAAAGAGGGCATGGTAAGGGGAGGGGACCAATACTATTATTAGAAGGAGAGGAAGAGAGCATTAAGAGGTAATATTTAAACCTTACTCTCAGTGTAATCAACCCGGAGAGGGAAGAGTGGCTATATCATTCATTGGAATATAATACTATCTAACCCTACTGAGAAAGTCAGAAGGGATAAACCAAGGGGATCAGGGGAGTGGGGAGGTCATAAAAAAGAGGGGAGAAGAAGGGGGAGGGAATTTATTAGGCCTTTAAAAATAAAAAGAGAGGAATAATAAGGGAGGGGGTAGAAAGGGAAGTTAATCAAGGGAGGGGATAAGGGATAGCGGCTCAATAGCAAACCACTGGTTTAAAAGGAAATAGCTTAAGAAGAAGGGGTAGCAATAGGGGAGGATACGAAAATGTCAGCAAATGCACAACTGATAATTATAACTCTGAATGTGAATGGGATAAACTCGCTCATAAAACGGAAGCAAATAGCAGAGTGGATTAGAAACCAAACCCCTACCATACGTTGTCTACAAGAACCACATATGAGGTGGGTAGACATACAAAAGTTTAAGGTTCAGGGATTGAGCAAAATATTTTGGGCATCAAATGAGAAAAAGAAGACAAGGGTAGCAATTGTGATTTCTGACAAAGCCAAAGTAAAGATAGATATGATTAAAAAAGACAGGGAAGGTCATTACATCCTGATTAAAGGCAGTATAAACAATGAGGAAATAACACTGCTCAATATGTATGCACCAAGTGGCATAGCATCCAAATTCATAAAGGAGAAACTGGCAGAGCTCAAGAAGGAAATAGATAGTAAAACCATAATAGTGGGAGATCTAAATATTCCTCTTTCAGATCTAGATAAATCAAACCAAAAAATAAATAAGAAAGAGGTAAGAGAGGTGAATGAAGTCCTAGAAAAATTAGATTTAATTGATATGTGGAGAAAAATAAATAGGGGCAAAAAGGAATACACCTTCTTTTCAGCTACACATGGTACATTCACAAAGATTGACCATGTAATAGGGCATAGACATATTGCAAACAAATGCAAAAGAGCAGAAATAATAAATGTAGACTTCTCAGATCATAATGCAATAAAAATAATAATTAGTAAGGGCACCTGGACAGGTAAATCAAAAACTAATTGGAAATTAAATAAAATGATTCTCCAAAACCAATTAGTCAAAGAAGAAATCATAGAAACAATCAACAATTTCATTGAAGAGAACGACAATGATGAGACATCCTACCAAACTCTGTGGGATGCAGCCAAGGCAGTACTCAGGGGGAAATTTATATCCTTGAGTGCATATATTAACAAATTAAGGAGAGCAGAGATTAATGAATTGGGCATGCAACTCAAAAAATTAGAAAGTGAGCAAATAAGAAACCCCAAGATGAAAACTAAATTATAAATACTCAAAATCAAGGGAGAAATTAATAAAATTGAAAGTAAAAGAACTATTGAATTAATAAATAAGACTAGAAACTGGCATTTTGAAAAAACAGATAAAACAGACAAAGTACTGGTCAATCTAATTAAAAAAAAGGATAAAAGAAAACCAAATTGACAGTATCAAAGATGAAAAGGGAGACCTCACCTCTAATGAAGGGGAAATTAAGGCAATCATTAAAACTATTTCACTCAATTATATGGCAATAAATATAACAATATAGGAGATATGGATGAATATTTACAAAAATATAAACTGCCTAGATTAACAGCAGGAGAAATAGAATACCTAAATAATCCCATATCAAAAATAGAAATTGAACAAGCCATCAAAGAACTCCGTAAGCAAAAATCGCCAGGGCCTGATGGATTCACAAGTGAATTCTATGAGACATTGAAAGAGCAACTAATCCCAATACTATACAAATTATTTGATATGATAAGCAAGGAAGGAGTCCTACCAAATTCCTTTCATGACACAAATATGATATTGATTCCAAAGCCAGGGGATCAAAAACAGAGAAAGAAAACTATAGACCAATTTCCCTAATGAACATAGATGCAAAAATCTTAAATAGAATACTAGCAAAGAGACTGCAGCAAGTAATTAAGAAGATCATCCACCATGATCAGGTGGGATTTATACTAGGAATGCAAGGTTGGTTCAACATTAGGAAAACCATTCACATAATTGACCATATCAACAGTCAAAGAAACAAAAACCACATGATTATCTCAATAGATGCTGAAAAAGCCTTTGACAAAATACAGCACCCATTCCTATTGAAAACACCTGAAAGTAAAGGAATAGAAGGACCTTTCCTAAAAATAATAAACAGTATATGCCTAAAACAATCAACAAGCATCATATGCAATGGGGATAAATTAGAAGCCTTCCCAATAAGATCAGGAGTGAAACAAGGATGCCCATTATCTTCTCTATTATTTAACATTGTACTAGAAACACTAGCAGTAGCAATTAGAGAAGAAAAAGAAATTGAAGGTATCAAAATAGGCAATGAGGAGACTAAGCTATCACTCTTTGCAGATGACATGATGGTATACTTAAAAAATCCTAGAGAATCAACTAAGAAGCTTGTAGAAATAATCAACAACTTTAGCAAAGTTGCAGGATACAAAATAAATGCACATAAATCATCAGCATTTCTATATATTTCCAACACATCACAGCAGCAACAGGTAGAAAGAGAAACACCATTTAAAATCACCCTAGACAATATAAAATATTTGGGAATCTATCTACCAAAACAAACACAGCTATTATATGAAAATAACTACAAAACATTTTCCAAACAAATAAAACTGAATCTAAACAATTGGAAAGCCATTGATTGCTCATGGGTAGGATGAGCTAAGATAATAAAAATGACCATTCTACCCAAAGTAATTTACCTATTTAGTCCCATACCTATCAAACTACCAAAAAACGTCTTTACTGGATTAGGAAAAACTACAACAAATTTCATTTGGAATAACAAAAGATCAAGAATATCAATGGAAATAATTTTAAAAATGTGAAGGAAGGGGGCCTAGCGGTACCAGATATTAAACTATACTATAAAGCAGCAGTCATCAAAACAATATGGTACTGGCTAAGAGACAGAAGAGAGGATCAATGGAATAGATTTGGGGTAAATAACATCAGCAAGACAGTGTATGATAAACCCAAAGAGCCCAACTTTTGGGACATGAATCCACTATTTGACAAAAATTCCTGGGAAATTTGGAAAACAATATGGGAGAGATTAAGTTTAGATCAATACCTCACACCCTACTCCAAGATAAATTCAGAATGGGTGAATGACTTGAATATAAAGAGGGAAACTATAAATAATGTTAAGTGAACACAGAATAGTATACTAGTCAGATCTCTGGGAAAGGAAAGATTTTAAAACTAAGCAAGAATTAGAGAAAATTACAAAATGCAAATTAAATGGTTTTGATTATATTAAACTAAAAAGCTTTTGTACAAACAAAAACAATGTAGTCAAAATCAGAAGGGAAACAACAAATTGGGAAAAAATCTTTATAACAAAAAACTCTGACAGGGGTCTAATTTACAAGGAGTTAAGGAAATTTTATAAAAAAATTAATCAATAAGCACATGAGAAAGTGTTCTAAATCTCTAATAATTAGAGAAATGCAAATCAATAAGCACATGAGAAAGTGTTCTAAATCTCTAATAATTAGAGAAATGCAAATCAAAACAACCCTGAGGTATCACCTCACACCTAGCAGATTGGCTAAAATGAAAGAAGGGTAGGTAATAAATGCTGGAGGGGATGTGGCCAAATTGGGACATTAATGCATTGCTGGTGGAGTTGTGAACTGATCCAACCATTCTGGCTGGCAATTTGGAACTATGCTCAAAGGGCTATAAAAAAATGCCTGCCCTTTGATCCAGCCATACCATTGTTGGGTTTTTACCCCAAAGAGATCATAGATAAAAAGACCTGTACGAAAATATTTATAGCTGCGCTTTTTGTGTTGGGAAAAAACTGGAAAAAGGGGGTATGCCCTTCAATTGGGAATGGCTGAACAAATTGTGGTATATGCTGGTGATGGAATACTATTGCGCTGAAAGGAATAATAAACTGGAGAGTTCCAGGTGAACTGGAAAGACCTCCAGGAACTGATGCAGAGTGAAAGGAGCAGAGCAAGAAGAACACTGTACACAGAGACTGATATATTATGGTAAAATCCAATGTAATGGACTTCTGTTCCAGCAGCAATGCAATGAAACAGGACAGCTCTGAGGGATGTATGGAAAGGAACGCTGTCCACATTCAGAGGAAGGACCGCAGGAGAGGAAACACATAAGAAGAACAACTGCTTGGACAAATGGTTTGGGGTGGACTTGATTGGTGATGTAGACTCTAAACTACCACACCAGTGCAACTAACAACATTTTGGAAATAGGTTTTGATCAATGACACATGATAAAAGCAGTGGAAATGTGCGTCGGCCATGGGTGGGGAGAGTGCAGGGTGTGAAGGGGAACGTAGGAGCATGAATCATGTAACTATGTTAAAAACGAATATTAATAAGTGTTTTTAAAAAAAGTAGGGGTATTTTTATCTTGGGACCATGTCAACATTTCAAGCACTAAGTGTGAGATTCATGCTTCTCGCCATTCAAAAAGGATGAAAGAAGCAACAATCATTGCTGTTCATTGACACTTCATGGCATGATGCTGGTGAAGAAAAGTAAATATAATCATGACTTGTGATTGCTTAGCTTACTACACCAAACTAAATAAGGTTATCCTGTTACTCTTATAGGCAATTTCTTTCATCCATATTGTAATGCAGGTTTGCTGCAAGAATCCCTTGCATTTGCAAAACTACCAGAAGAAACCCTGACTGTTAGGGAGATGGAATGTTGACCCAGCCAGCCAGTGGTCTCACGGCAAAAACCATTGGAGCCTGGGTCTATAAATATCCCTGGAGTACCATCCTGGGGGTTCTGATTTCCTTTTGCCTGACCCAGACATCCTGCTATCCCCTGCATCTCCCCATTGGGGCCTGGGAGGAGGGAAATTTGGGGGGAGGAGAAAGTGGAAAATTAGTTTGCTTAGGCAGACAGGAATAACTTTAAACCAAGCCACCACCCTCATCTGTTAATCTGTTCAACCCTTCTACATCAGGGTAGTGAAATTTATCCCTGGCTGAGGGGCTGGTTCCCTCAGCCAGATACTACCTTCTGTGACCCTTTGCAGCACTGGATTCACCCTTAGCAATTAGTTTCTCTGACCTTAACCCTCTTCCCTCAGCTTACCCTTGGCTTAATAAACCCTTGGCCTTTATTTAAAGAGTTTCTGTTCACTTATTATACCATCAACTAGGGCCACATTTGAAGGGGAAATATAACTTTACTTTGTTTCCTGAGGGCTAAACCAGTCATCCATCTTGGCCAGGAAGGGAACCAGGTTCATTTCCTGTGGGCTTGAAGTTTCTTTCCAGAAGGGAGGGGCTTCTTACTCCTCCCTCAAGGGAGCCTAGTATCAGCAGGGAGGCAGACTAAAACATTTCAGCCAGACCCACACAATCTCTGACTGACCCAAATCATCCTGTACTGAAGAGATAGCCGTCCTTCCTAGAAGACTCAACTGGTAACACCCAGACCCTCAAATATAAGCCTCTTATTAGTCTATTAACCTCTATTCCTGTATAACATTTCCTCTAAGCTAAGGAGAAGGCATTTTCTTTAATTGCCCACTCATTCAGAGCTCATCCTTCACTTTTTCTATGGTGATGAGGTGAAAAATGTGTGAAAATTAATGTTTGGAAGGCCTTCATTCAAATATGTCCATAGCCAGTAGCTAACTGTGTTATCCTGAGTAACTGAAATTCATTTAGTCTCTATTCTCATTTGTAAAATGAGAAAAATAATATGTATACTAGAGGCTTGTTGGAAAGATAAAAATAAATACTATCTGTGAATCATTTTACAAATCTTAAAGTGCCACATAAATGCTATTACTCTTTTTCATGTTGTTATTATATTATCTATGATGATAAGTTGTTAACATTAGGTGGCCTCACTAGTCAGTATACACACACACATACACACACAGAGAGAAGTTTCCTTTACTCTTTGTGTTTTTAGCTCTATTTTTAAAATCTCATCATAAGATGAAAGGTTAACTTATAATATGCTAAAAATCTATGGTGAATGGTTATTTGGTAATCAGAAAATATGGGTTGGGCAGTCAAAGAAGTCTGGAATTTAAAAAAAACCTGTATTGAGAGATTAGAAATTAGAGTAAGGTTAATGAATGGGTATCATGCCAAAAAGTTGTCACCTAGAACAATGATTCCCAAAGTGGGTGCTACAGCTATCCAGGAGAGCAGTGATTGCCACAGGTGCATTTATCTTTCCTCTTAATTGCTATTAAAATTTAAAAAAAATAATTTCCAGGGGGCTAAGTAATATTTTTTCTAGAAAGGGGGTGGTAGGCCAAAAAGGTTTGAGAACCACTGACCTAGAGCATTACCTAGAATACCAGCCCAAGATCATAAGCAAGTAATAATAAGACCAGTGAGAGGGACAGAGACAGTGAGAGACAGGATAGACTCAGAAACAAAGAGGCTGAGAGAAAAACACAGAGAGAAATATTAATATGATCTTTCATTGATCAACTAATCTCCCCCTAACCTCGATTCCTTGAATAGGTATAGTTTAGTCAAAAAAGGTACCAAGGGTGGTAGTGTAAATATACAGATCATGCTATTTCTAAGATCAGAGAGAAATCTTCCAACACTAAATTCATGCCTTTTTTGATAATTTTATTGCTGCTAAAATTCTCAGAATACCTATGTTCCCCTGAACTATCCTCTCCTTCTAGAATATTTTAAAAATCATTCTTCTCTAAGACTAACTCTTAACTACCTAATTTTCTATTTAATGAAAATCTGGGTGCTGTTTAGTTGTTAGGTAACTAGTATGTACAGGGGAAGGAACTAGGAGAGACTCATTTGTAAGGCCAGTGTATGTTTATTTGATATTGGTGTATTTTTTTTCTTTCTCAGGAGGAATTTCTGGGGGAAAATTCAAGCAATAATATATACAATTTTACAGAGAAAGTAACATGAGCTTTTGGTTTTGTGGGATGAAAATTTGCAATTGAGAAGCCCCATTTATTTTCTTTTCTGTTCTTCTTCCTTCTCCCTTTTCTGTTTTTCCACTGAATTTTGCCCATGAATTCAACTGTCTGCTTAAAACCCACTGCCATGCCAAACCTCAAAGAGAAATACTGTCTACATGCAAAGAGTAGCTAATGATCCAATGTCTTCAGATCTGACCAGAAAGCTTGGAGTTCTCATACATGGCATGAATTTATTCCTTGAAATCACTGGGAAATTAGGATAGCAGCAGTAGTGCAGATGGTCCTTAGAGTATAATTTGGGCAATATTATCGTCACTTGTTAGCATTAATTGAACTCCAAGAATGTGTTCATTTGTGGGATAAAAAAGAGATCCAAATGTTACTAAACTTCAAGAACACTCTTTTCCATGTGGTCCTTGATGGCCACAGACATCAGAGCTACAGAATTATTTTCTCATGAAAAAGAAGGGGATTCTTTTCTCTTAAAGGGATGAGATTTGTTGCCAGATTCAGGAGCTACAATTAAAAGAGATTATAGACCCAAACTGAAAGTGTGTCATCAAAATGTTCACAAAATTTCTGTGAATAAGAACACATTAAACTGTTCCATATTTCTGTCAAATTGAAAGTTGCCCTTTGAAGAATCAAATTATGGTAAATTTCCACTTTACCCTCATTATCTTTCAAGTATGGCAACACCCTCATACTCCCTGAAATTGATTGGACAAGAAAGGAAAATTGCATATACATATAAAATTATTTTCCTAGGATTTTTAGGCATATTTATTTGCCATCTATTTTGAAATAAAATTGAACCCCCTGAGGGGCTTATTTTATTTCTGGCTTATATTAAAGTGTCATTTATTGGTGATGAGTTTAAAATGTTTGAGTTTTCTCTAATTCAAATGAAATTTTCTGTCATAACATGTTCATGTCATTCCCCTAGGTTCAATTAATTTTGTGTCTTAAATGCCAGTCGCAACAAATAATACTCTCTTATGTTAGTGAGGTTTAACCAACTAACTTAGATATTTCAGTAGCCATCTTGTCATCCAGGGAAATGAAAGAGCTTCATGCTAAATTAAGTTATCAAAAATATTCAATGAATCATTGAACTAAAATACTACAAAACTGTTAAATTAACCTCTTTCTCCTCTCATTGTCTATCTCTTTTCTCCTATTGTTTCCTCTCTAGGGAAAATATTAACTTCTAGCTTCCTGGAACTTCTACTCTGTCTACTAGGATGCACCATTCATTCAGATGAACATGAACTGTATAATATCTGATATTACACATATTATAATATACTATAATAAATTTATATATAATCAATATAAAACATATTATAATATAGTAAATATATATACAATAATAACCCTATATCATAAAGAAAATCCTCTATATATTTCATTTCTCAAATATAAAAATTATTTTTTCAGAGCCTGTCTCCTAACTATATCTTATGAGTGAATTAATGTTGAGATAATAGAAACTGAAAAACTAGTAATTATTTTACATTTTATATGAAGCCTGGAACTGAGAACTTGGAATTAGGATCTGAGATGAAGGACAATAAAAGGGTATAGGTTTATTTGCAGTATACTATTCTGATTTGGGAGAATCATGTTGTTTGAGATTAAAAAAAAGTCTATATAGCCTTCTCCTTTTGAATGAATCCCAGAATAATTATATTTATTATCCATCAAATTTTTACTCTAAAATCTACCAGGCTTTCCAACTAAAATGCTATTAAAATAATTACCCCTACCTTTTATTTTATACTTGATACTAAGTATCAATTCCAAGGTAAAAATGTGGTAATGGATCAGCAATTGGAGTTAAGTGACTTGCCTAGGTTCACATAGGTAGGAAGTACCTGAGATTTGAACCCATGCCCTTCAAAATGTTGTTCAAATGATTCATGATGAGTTGGACATAATACAGTTCTCTTGAAGGTTATATGAGAGGAAAATGTGTTCTGGGAGGTCAAAACAAGTTAGAAGTGATTTGTATACAGGCCTGTGGAAGACTGGTCATTAAGGCTGTTAAGCTAAAGATGCATCACCTACTTAATTTCAAAGTCCAGGAATGTTAAACTATTATGAAGACCAGTTGCTATGATATATATCCATATATGTTCTATACAAATATGTATAGATTATATAAAGATATGATCTATTTATATATGTGTGTATATCATGCAAACTTTGTTGAGGTGCATTATTGAAATTGCAGCTCTCTCAGGAATTCATTATGTCAATTTTATTATATTTAATAATAATTTATGTAATTCTTTTCACAGATTTACAAAGAGTTTTATCAATAAAACCCCTTAAACTTTTCTAGCATTGATATCCTTACCCACAATTTATAGATTTACATCCTAAAGCTCATAGAGATTAATGTGGCATGCTCATGTTCACATAGCTAAGTATAAGAATCAGGATATGAATCCTAATCTATATGCAAGTCCAGTATTGTTGTTTTTTTATTACACAGTAAACACAGGCACATATATATATATATATGCCATCTGGTGGAGATGCATATAAACACACACATATTATATATATATATATATATATATATATA
>NC_058130.1:327159491-327363781 GCF_016433145.1 Gracilinanus agilis
TATATATATATATATATATATACATATATGTCTCTGTCTCCCTTTGTCTCTGTTTCTTTCTGTCTCTCCCTCCACCTACTATATATATAGTGGGTAGGTGGCCCCATTCAAATAGAGTGTTGGACCTGGAGAGTTCAAATGCAGACTCAGATACTTACTAGCTATGAGACTAGCTATTACTAGCAATAGTAATAGCACCTAACTCACATGGTTCTGATAAGGCCAAAAGGAGATGATATTTATAAACTACTTTGCAAATCATAAAGTATTGTGCAAATGATAATTATAAATATTAGCTATTAAATAAAATTATAATTTTAAATAGTGAGCAGAATTTGAAATTGTGTAAATGCTATTTTTTAAATGCAAGACTAGAGAGGCATTGATCCCATTTCTATATGCATCAGACTAGGCCATTCACAAGCTCATGGTACACATTTCTATGTAGTAGGTCTCAGAATACAGAGAGTACAGAAATGAAACTGAGCCATCACAGTAATGCAAGGACTTATCCCATGGCCTGACTTACATAAGATGCTCAGAGTTAATGAGGAAATAAGTTACACTTGTCAAAAAATGGGACTTATTACTGTATTGTAAATATTATTTTTCATGTATAAATTCAATATAGAATGCTATTTATATGTATTGTGTTTGATCTCCCCAATTGATGCACATTTAGCATATTTGAAAGATGATAGTTTTAACTATTTATTTGCTCCCAAACTTTGGATTTTTTTATATTGTATGTAATTCTGATTTATATGCTAGGCATTGCCTACTTGCACGTGCCCTAAGTATTTGTAGTAATAAACATTTTATGCAACACTATAAACTATACTTATATGCCTGCTGCTATAAGGGTCAATGGAAATCCCTAAACAAGACTTTTTCTAGAGGACCATGGATGTAAAGCAAAGTTTATCATCTCTGACCCTCTGTCTCTGATGTTGCCAGTTTTCTCCTGGAGGTTTGTTGAAATGTTAAAGTGATTTTTATAGTCTGTTCACTAGCCGATATAAGCATGATAGGAATTAACCTCACCTAGCTAAGAGTCAGGGCTTTCCATTGAGCCAATAGGAAAAGTCTTGAAAACTACAGTCCTTCATCAGAGGAGTTAAGTTACCTTTTTTTTTTTTTCTAAAAAAACAGGTTTGGAAATTCATTAGCTCCAATTCAGGCATGTTGACCTTGTGCAACCTCACAAAAGAGAAGCAACATTTTATTTCTTGCTTCCTTAACTCATTCAATAAAAGGAACATAAGCCATAGCAGGAGATAAGAACTCTGACACATGGTAGCAAAAGCTAAATATAAGGAGTAACACCAGCAATAGTGACAGATTTGGACACTTTTGAACAGTGGAGTCCAACAATAATCCAGTAGGTCAAATGGTGATCAGTGTTTTAGCCAAAAGGTGTCTTCCTCTCACTTTGAAAGTAAGCTATCTGTGAAATGTTACCTCCCTCACTGGCATGTGAAACTATGAACATAGGACTATGATTTTATCTATCATTTACTTTGCTTTTCTGATCCAAAGAAATGCTCTATTATTTGACTCATATTTCCTGTGTGGTTTCATGGTAGAGACCGTATTGGGACAGTGAAAGATTAAGATGAGATAATATATTACTTTGTTATTTAACTTTAATGCTACTATCAGCTACACAGTAACTTTAATCAAAGACCTCTTATAGTGTCCATAAGTAAACAAAAGAACAAAAATTTCTTTGAAAGAAGTAACACATTCTTATATTGAGGACAATTACCTTCTTAACCAATTAACTTCATTTCTCAAAAAGCCTGGAGTGTCTTCAGCAGAAGGATTAAAGGAGGACCATTATGATTCTATAAATGATAAATAAACCTTCTCACCTGATCATGAATGTTCATCTTTTTCCAATTTGTACTTTCCTCCAAGATGGAGTTCTTTATGCTGAATTAATTTTTTAGAAGCCACTGGGCTTCTTAGAAATTTTATGAAGTATTCTATGCATTCTAACAGTAGCTTTCAGACATCTTCAGCTCTCTTTATAGTTAGCCATCACAAAATGATTACATTTTTAAAAAGAGGCCTAGAGATAATTTAAACATAAAATGATATGTCCACTGGTAAGAAGTCAAATACTACAATACTCTTTCTAGTGTCCCTCAAATTATATACTAGCTTAGCCTATAAAAAATAATGAAGCATCTGAAATTTCCTTGTATTCACAACTATCCAGTCATTCTATTAGTGATGTAATTGTGAATTTAAAACTTTCTAATTTCTCTTAATGGAGCATGCTAACTTCAACTTATTAAAAATGTAAGTCTATAGCTGATGCAACTTAATTTTGCTAGTCCAATATATGTGATATTCCTTGGGAAAGTCCACTTCCTTTCTAGTGTTCTTTTCAGGTGATTCTTTTATTTTCAAGTGCTTGATGTATTTTCACTCTTATCATTGGGACAGTGAATTTCACCTATAAAGGTATATTTAGCAATTTAGTGTTAGATTCTTAATTATCAGGCTACTATAAATTGTATGTGCATTTTCTAGTATTTGCTTGTTTTTGTTTTGCCTAACGTGGGAAATGTTTTTTAGGTTCCTTGGGATATCAATAACTTTGGGATCATTTTATTCTTTTTTTTGGCAATAATTTAGGTATTTCAGAGTTTCTATGCTTTGTAACTTGCATTTTTAAGTATTCTTCATTAAGTATATTTCACTTTACTAACATATTAACTACACTAAATAATGCTTGTAAGCATTTCTTTAGGTTTTTTACTATATTCTCAATATTTGTCATTTTTTAATATTCTTCTTTATTTTATCATGTTTTAATTATTCTTTATTTTAGCTCTAAGCTGTCTCTATTCCACTTTATTTATTTATTTTTTTGCATTAGCATGGAGAATCTTTATTTAATTTTCTGGAATGTGTACTACGAATTTAACGTTATCTCCCATAGTCTTTTCTCTGATATTTTGTATTTCCAGTGCTACTGCTACTTTAGATAATTTTTTGGCATACCATTTAAAAATTATATCAGCTGTGCTTTCATTATTAAAAAAATAATTTATTGTCCTTCAATGTAGATGCAACCAGATACTCTGTTATCCAAACCGTGGTTCCCAGGTATCTGAATGACTTCTTAGTAGTAATATTTTTTTCCTTGGTCTGGTAGTTTTTGAATTTGGCTATAATATTTCTGGAAGTTGTCAACTGTGGATTAAATGTAAGGGGTTATCTGTGGATTCTTTCAATTTCCACTTTCCCCTCTTGTTCAAGAATGTCAGAGTAGTTTTCTTGTATAATTTCCAGTAGGATGATATCCAGACTTTTGTTCCAGTAGATCAATAATTCTTAAATTGTCTCTTTGAGATCTGTTCTCCAGATCTTTGGTTGTGTTAATGAAGTGTTTCATATTCTCAAATTTTTCATTTTTTAATTTTTTTATATATTCTTGCTGCCTTGTGAAGTCATTTGCTTCTAGTTGTTGAGTTCTATATTTAATCCCTGGTTTTTTGGTCATTCTCCTTCTGGTCTGATTTTCTTTGTAGATCATCTTTTCCGTTCTTTGCTTCATTTTTGAGCTGGTCAATTTTGGCTTTTAAGACTATTTTATTGTTTTAGTTCATGAATTTCCTTTTTCAAATTTTCTTCAGCCACTCTTGATTGTTGTTTGATTTCCTGAAGTTCTTGAGTTAATTTAATTTTGAGATCTTCCAAAGCCTGTGCCCAATTCATGGGAGCTTCATGATATTCAATTTCATTTGCTTTTTTTTTCACTTTCTGGAAAGAAGCTGTCAATTGTACTTTCTGTTTTCTTTTCCTATTGTTTATTCATATTTTTTCTTCTCTGTTCTGCTAGTTTAAGCAGATGGATTTAATGACCTTTGGTGAAAAAACTTCCCCCAAATGGCAATGGAAATTTGTAGTTATGTTCTCTGCAGACTATGGAGAAGGTGTGTTAGAGTTTTCTGCCCTCTGAAGACTTCTTTTCTGTTCAACTCATGGGATTAAGCCTGGACTAGGTTAGTCTGTAGTGCTTAATATGCCCTGAGGCTAAAACCTCAAGAGAAAAATAATAGGGGGGACAAGTGTTTTCACTGAGCTATCCAGCAGTAGGGTACCCCCGCTCTGTCCTACTGTTAGACCTGGTTTTCTTCCCTCCTGAAGAGCTTTGTTCTCTATCTCAGTGTGGTAAAGTATGTAGGTTTGAAGTTTTGCTCTATCTAAGCCACCATCTTCCGAGAAATTTTGCTGTGTTTCTCTGGCTTCCTCCTCTAGTCACGTCCCAGTGTCTGTGTTCAACTCCATGAGTCTAGCCCCAACAAGACCCTCTCTCCAGGTTGGTGCACCCACCTGCCCTGAGATTTCAGGGGTCAGCTAGAGACGCCACACAGCCCTTTAGGGAGGGGTCCTGGGATTCCCCTTATATACACTCAGACAACAGTTCAAGAATCCAAGCCTTTTTCTTGGCATACCTCTTGAGCTGTCCAGCAGTAGGACCCCCTGCTCTGTCCTATTGTTAGATTTCATCCTCTTTCTTCTGGAAGCACTTTGTTTTCTATCTCAGTGTGGAAAGGGTGTGGCGGTCTTAATATTTGCTCCATCTAAGCCACCATCTTCCCAAAAGGAAGGTATGGAAAATAATATTCCAGAAAGCAAAAAAACTGGGTCTACAACTAAGAATTAACTATCCAGCAAAACTGACTATATTTTTGCAGGGAAAAGTACATTCATTCAATATAATTGAAGACTTCCAAGAATTTATAAAGTAAAAACCCAACTTAAAAGGAGAGTTTGATGCCCAAACACAGAACTCAAAAAAAATCACCATAAGGTAATTAAGAGAGCATGGGGGAAAATAATCTTTTATTTAAGGGACCCAATAAGTTCAATTGGTTTGTATCCCTAGAACAAAAGAAGATATTAGTAAATATTAAAAATTGTTATTATCAACAGGAATAACTAGAAGAAGTTTACTTACAGGGAACAGTGACAAACTGTATAGGATGATAATGTCAATATATATATATATATATATGTATGTATGTGTGTGTGTGTGTGTGTAAATATATATAAAACTAGAGGGGGAAAAGGGAATAATATTAGGAGAAATGGGAAAACAGACAAAATGGAGTAAATTTTTATTTCATAAAGAAGCAAGTGGGGTGAACAGTGGAAAAGACCAATACAATGGAAGGGTAAAGGGATTTGAGAAAGGAAATAGATATTTCTTCAATGCATTGAAATTAACTTAAAGAAGGAAGAAGAATCAGATCCATTGGGGCAGAGAATTGATTCTCGCCCTATAGAAAAGTAGAAAGGTAACAAAGGGACTATTGGGGAGCGAAATAATACTAGGGAGGGAGAGGGTGGGGTGGGGAGGCATAGCATAAAAAGACCCTAAAGAACAAAAAGAGGAGAATAAGAAGGGAGGGGAGAAAGGGAAGTGCAATAATGGAGGGGATTACAGGAACTGATTAAAAACAAAGCGCTGGTATGGAAGGAAATAGTGAAAGAAGAAAGGACAGGACAAGGAGAGGGAATCAAAATGTCTGGAATACATAGTTGATAATTATAATTCTGAATGTGAATGGGATGAACTTGCCCATAAAATGGAAGCAAATAGCAGAGTAGATTAGAAACCAAAATCCTACCATATGTTGTCTACAAGAAATACACATCAGGCAGATGGACATACATAGAGTAAAAATAAAAGACTAGAGCAAAATATTGGGCTTCAACCGAGAAAAAGAAGGCAGGAGTGGCTATCATGATCTCTGACAAAGCCAAAGTAAAAATAGATCTGGTTAAAAGAGATAGAGAAGATAATTACATCCTGATAAAAAGCAGTTTAGACAATGAAGAAATATCAGTACTCAACATGTATGCACCAAATGGTATAGCATATAAATATATATGCTATAGCATATAAATAGATCTGGTTAAAAGAGATAGAGAAGATAATTACATCCTGATAAAAAGCAGTTTAGACAATGAAGAAATATCAGTACTCAACACGTATGCACCAAATGGTATAGCATTTCTAAAGCAGAAACTGGCAGAGCCCAAGGAGGAAATAGATAATAAAACTATACTAGTAGGAGACCTGAACCTTCCCCTATCAGATCTAGATAAATCAAACCAAAAAATAAATAAGAAAGAAATAAGAGAGGTAAATGAAATCTTAGAAAATTAGAGTTAATAGATATATGGAGAAAAATAAATAGGGATAAAAAGGAATACATCTTCTTTTCAGCAGCACATGGAACATTCACAAAGATTGACCATGTACTAGGGATTAGAAACATGGCAAACAAATGCAAAAAAAAAAACCCAGAAATAATAAATGCAACCTTATCAGATCATAATGCAATAAAAATAGTTATTAGCAAGGATTCATGGAGAGGCAAACCAAAAACTAATTGGAAATTAAATAATATGATTCTCCAAAATTAGTTAAAGAATAAATCATAGAAACAATTAATAATTTCATTAAAGAGAATGGCAGCAATGAGACTTCTTACCAAAACCTATGGGATGCAGCCAAAGCAGTACGAAGGGGGAAATTTATATCATTGAGTGCATATATTAATAAATTAGGGAGGGCAGAGGTCAATAAATTGGGCATGCAACTTAAAAAACTAGAAACTGAACTTTGAAATAACCCATAAATATAAAAACAAAACAAATCAAAACAAATACTGGTTCAATAAACCCTTAGAGTAAAAAATGCCTTTAAGATAAAGGGGGGATGAGAAAATTTTTGGAACAAAGTAGAAAACAAAATCAAACCAATTTTTATAATGAAATATATTTTTCATGATAAGTATTTTTAATCTGATTTGGATGTTTGATGTTTTCAGCAAGAGAATCTGTCTTCTTTGATGCATATCAAAGATCATCTGTAAGTCCTAATCTTAGAACATTGCTTGGGATTGCTGAAAGATTCATGACTTTCCAATTTATATAGTCAATTGAAGCTGTATGGGAAGCCAAGTTTTCCTGACTCTAAAGCTGCCCATTTATTCACTGTTTCAATGCTGGCTCTCAACTTTACAAATTTTTATGTGTTGTTTTTTTCTAGTTAGTATTTTAGAAGATAAAAATCACTTATATTCTTATCTCACAACTACTCAAGTCACTGCACAAAAATTAGGGAATATTGTTTGGAAATCTCATTCTGAACGTAGAAGGAAGTTTTCAACTCTTGAAAAAGAAGCAATGATAAAATAGTAAATTGTGATTAAGATGGAATATTTACTAAAACAATCAGGTAAAAACTAAAATTAGATCGATCTTGTAAAATTATCAAAATAGATTTGCTGTTAATTTTTCATTGACTTTAAGATATGTATTTATTTGAATAGATTTGAGTTGTATCCATCTAATAACCTTAAAACATTATGAAAATGAAAAAAATGGAGAAACCAGTAACATAGTGAACAAAATATTTTACTACAATAGAACAATTTTCTTCCCTCTCATTTGATTCATTTTCCCAAGTTTTTTACTACATCAACTGGTGGTGAAATATTGCCAATACTTAATGTCACATTCTGAAAGCTGAATAATTTTGTGTGTTCAGCTAGTCGAAGCTTTATTTCTTCCCTATTTCTGGTAAGATTATTGGAGCATCAATGTTATCTAATGGCTTACATATGAAAGTTGACACTGGCAATTGATAAAAGGTGAGGGGGAAAAATTAGATGGAATATTGCTAATACTGCTCCTGCTACAACAACAACTACTACTACTACTACTACTACTACTACTACTACTACTACTACTACTACTACTACTACTACTACTACTACTTCTACTACCAGCTATAATTTATGTAATACTTATGTTCTATAAATACTTTGCATATATTATCTCAATTGATCCATGCAACAATTCTATGAAATAATTATATTGTTCACATTTTGCAGATGAGAAACTAATGATAAGGAAGTTTAGTTGACTTGTCCTGGGTCACAATTTTTATATTGATTTCTGGGACAAGATGGATACCAATTTTGAGTGACAAGACTGGCAGTTGAACACCTTGGAATGTACTCAGATGCAGTGAGCCAGGGTAAAAAGTCCATTGGAGACAGCCCTATAAATACCCATGAGGCCCAGCACCTGTGGCTCACTCTGGAGCAGATTTTGGGAGGTGGGAGGACTCAAGGGAGGGTAGACCAATGTCTGCACCTGTACCTGCAACCAACCTTTCGTACTGAGAGCTAGAGAGCAATCACCATCATTGATAATAGAGCTGAGAGGAAATAGTGACACTGTCATCAATATCATCAATAGCCTTCCCTAATCTTTGGCTTGGCTCTGGCCAAGTCAGGCCAGGCTTAGTGTGAGGATGAAGAGCCTGCAGCCTCTGTGTGAGCTAGCTTTCTTCCAATAGTCTGATCAATAGTTTAGAGCATTAGCAAATAAGGTTCCCAAAATCCTCTATCCTTTTCCCTTGTTCCTAACCCCATTGACTAGAGTCAAATACAGTGTTTTGTCATCAAGTACCTTTCTTGAGTGGTCATTATATCTAGGCCTTTGGGAAGGGGAGATCCTAACACAATCAGATTTCACTATTGTTCAAATAGCCACATCAATAGCCTTATCAAAACCTATTCTTTTAAAAATTTTAAATATTTATTAATATTTATATTTTAGAAAAGTTAACATGGTTACATGATTTATGTTCTTACTTTCCCCTCCACCCCCCGACATTCCCCCTCCCCTGCCCGATATGCATTTCCACTGGTTTTAACATGTGTCATTAATCAAGACCTATTTCCAAATTGTTGATAGTTGTATTGGTGTGGTACTTTCGATCCCCAATCATGTCCTCATCAACCCATGTATTCAAGCAGTTGATTTTCTTCTATGTTTCCTCTCCTGCTGTTCTTCCTCTGAATGTGGATTGCATTCTTCAAAACCTATTCTAAATTCAGGCTGAGAAACTAGAGAGGTTAGTCATAACTATAGCCTCTCAGTGGTTCCCTGTCTGGGCATCTGTTATAAGAAATAGCTGACAGGCCTAACTGAGCAAGCCTGTCAGGAGAAGAGAGGCATAGCTTTACTAATAGCATCTACACAGAGGCTGTGGGTGAGAGTGTGCTCTCTCTCACCCCAAAACTCTATCCACCTTTCAAAGTCTCTAGCTTATAGTCTCTGTAATTATTATTATTATCCATCAATCACCATATTTTTTCATAACACAATATAGTACTTGTCTAAGGGAGGATTCTAATTGAAGTATTGCTGTCTCCAGGTCTAACTCTTTCTCTTCTGGGTCACCCAACTGGGTCATAGGCATTGGGAAAAAAAGAGGGACTCTGAAATTTTCAGAGTTTTCTTGAATGGACTGTATGATATGTAGTGGTTGAAGAATGTGGAAAAAACTCTCTTCTCTAAACTCTTGAATGAGTTCTTGGAAACTAGCAAAAAAGCTTGAATTAGATAATATCTAACATTCCTAACTGTGAGAATCTTTGGTAGACTTTAAAATTTTCTCTGTCCAAAAAACTCATCACCCTGTAGTCAATTTAGTGATATGATTCTGAAATTGGGGCTGGCTAGTTCCCTGATGACAGACTTAAATTATTTTTGCTTGAAGACTTCCTAGCTTCTCAGGAGCTCCCAAAGGTACTATTGATGAGCAGCAAGCATAGCTTCAAGATCCTAAATTAATCACCATATTATGATTAGAGTAGTTTGTGAAAATGATTCTAATCAAAGTGTCTATCACTTCTAAAGCTCAAGGATTTCTTTTTCTAAAAGTTATGGCGTAAACATATAGCAGATGGCTAGAAAGAACACTTAATAAATCATATGCTATATTTACCTAACCATAGTCTAGGATTACACAGAAACAAGTGAAGTAACGTCATTAGAAATTAACACTTGGATAAATTTGTATTCCTGCCATGAATAATTGGTGACAAATGGATTTTACCTTAAAATAATTCATGGTGCAGTCATTTAGATTCAATGAAAATCATGGTGTGTCTAGAAATGGCTTTTAATTAAATTTCCATTTAAAATTAATTATATTATATAATAAGGCCACTGTGTGAACATCAGTTTTCCTAGTTATAAGAATTAAAGTGAATCTAATATTCAATTTCTTGTCTACTTATTTTAAAAACATAATATATTAAATTTTAATATTTCAAAGTCAAATGTATTTACTCTGTATATAGCACATGATTTTATGTTTTGTATCATTTTGGAAAATATGAAATGTATGCAACTATAGTACCACTGTTTTACCTTCAAATGCAGTTCATGTGGTTCATATTAGGAATTGTTTTCTCTAAACTTTTGTGATCAATCCATCATATAATCAACAAACACTTATTAAGCAACTACTATGTTCTTAAAACTATCATAAATACTAGGATTAAAAAAAACAGAGAAAAATTATTTCCCACAAGTAATCTACATTCTACTGGGAATATGTATGCGTATATACATATATACATGCATGTGTATGTATGCACATTTATACATATATACAAACTCATGTGTTTGTGAGTGTATGTATGTTTACATAATTTTGGGAAGTGCAATGGATTGCACCAGACCTGGAGGCCAGAATGCCTGAGTTCAAATCAAGTCTCAGACACTTAATAGCTGTATGCTCTTGGCAAGTCATGTAAGCCTATTTGCATCAGTTTCCTTATCTATAAAATGAGCTAGAGAAGAAAATGGAAAATTAATCCAGTATCTTTGCCAAGAAACCCCCAAATGGGATCACAAAGAATACTACCTGATTGAAATGACTTAATGACAACAGCTCTATGTAATTAAATGCAAAATATGTGATTTTGGAGAATACATATTGTAGGAAAAATTGGGTGGGATCAGCTCTCATGTAAAAGGTTGATCTTAAGTTGTGGGCTAAAAGAAACTAGACAAGTGAGGTGGTAATGCAATACAAGCATCAAAAATGTCCAGGACAAAGCACGAAGGCAATAAAAGTAGTTATAGTATATCAGGAATGATCAGACAGATAATATGGTAGGATGGAGTATTTTTGAGAGAAATTATATCAAAAATGTTGAATTGTAGTTTGGGATCATGATGACATTGAGGTTTTTCATTTGTGTGACCACAAGGATGATAAGTAACATAGGAAAGTCTGATAATCTAGAACTGAAGGCAGGGAGTTTAATTAATTCCTTGAATCCTTTGCATATGTGAAGTCTATAGAACAAAATGAAGAAATGAAGCAAGTAAATACTTAAAATAAAAGCTCCTTCATAAAATAACCCCAATACTTTCCTCATATATTTGGATGGTTGTCTATTAAAATGGTTGGGGATAAAGGTTTTAAATTACTGAAATAATTCTTTTTTTAATGCAGTCAAAGGTAGTCTTTAATAATCTGCACTATCAGGAAATAACTAGATAAATTTAAGGGTTTTAATATTTAAATTAGTGTTTTCTTTTATTTCAAATTATATTCAAAGAATGGTGGAGTAGCTAAAACTTATTTTAAAAAATGAAAGAAATCCAGGCAGCATCACATAAGGGGAAATATCTAAGTTAAATAATGTCATTATACAAATCTCTTTAAAGAGCTTCTTCACTCCCAAAAGGAAGGGATGAAGATAGGAATGAAAGGAGACTATTCAACTAACTTCTCATTGAAATGTAAGCCTTCAATTCTGATGGCATCCCGATATGTGCTCTATGCCACCAAGATTTAAGAACTCTTGGAGGATATCTAGAGCTTAGAGAGAGGAACAGAAAAGTGCTAATAAGGCATTTAACACTTAAATTTTAACTAAGTTCTGCTTTTAGGCTAAAAACATATTGATCAGCAATGCAAGTAGCCTAGAGCTCAATTAGGTGAAAGAAAGAGAATGATTTTAAATATTGATTGTCAAGTTAGTAGCAGTCCTTATAAAATTGGTATTTAGGAGATTTTTTTTAACATTTTCTGTTTCTGTTATGTTTTGAGGATTACATAATAATAAGTGGAGTTAATTCATATTGTTAATACCTAAAGTTAACTTAATTTTGCATTAGAACAAATGAATGAAGTGGATTATTTCTGAGATTCTGAATGACTCGGGCCTTAAATAAGTTGTAATTATGAATCTCCACTTCTTAGTAAGATATTATTGGTCACTTGAGGTTAGGGCAGCTAGCAGAAGTAAAGCACAATCCTGGAAGTAATGTCAAATCTTTTCTGCACTTTTCCCTAAAATAATACTTCTTAATTGATGGAAACCATACAATAATAGATATTAATTTTAATGCATATTTAAATATATATATATATATATATAGTTAGTCCAAATGTAACCTATGATTTAATTTGTGAAAAGCTTCTTTGTAGCAATTTTCATTTTTCCCATATCAAGCCCTAAATTCAATTTACTTTAATTTTCTAATGATTATCTAAAGAAGAGGACTAATTGGAAAGAGCACATTGTAATTAAAGCACAAAACTTTTTTTCTTAAAATCTGTTAATAATAAAAAGTAAATGTTACTTGTTTTTCTTTTAAAAAAGATTTATATGCTCATTTCACATTATATGTATATATTATTAGATCACTTCCATTTAATGAACAATAATTCTAGATTTGTATAGTTTTCACAAATTCGCTTTGGGATGAGTTAACAATTGGGACCAAAGTTAGAGAAAGTTAGGAAGACTCGTATGAAGTTATCCACAGTGAAATAAGCAGAAATAGAACAATTCATATAAGGACCACAATAGCATAAAGGAAAAGAACTTGAGACTTCAAAACACTGTTACAGCCATGATTTTAGAACACTTATTACACTTTACATCTTAATTCTTGTTAGAAGTAATACATGGTAGATATGAAATGAGACATACTTTTTAATATATGACTGAAGTAGTAATTTATTTTGCATGCCTTGTTTTAAGGAAGAACTTTATCTGGGTGAGAAGTGAGTTAATAAGAAATGACAGGTACAAAAAAGAAAAAAAAAACAATTAAACACAAAAATGCAAGGAAAATTGGGAAGGGGTTTAAAAAAATCCCTTACAAAAATGGTTATTTGATTACTAACTTGTGATATTTAATATAGCCTTTAAAAAAACTGACACAGGCCCTCAATTTAATATAAAATCTTTTGCTGGTCTTTGTATAATGTGCTATTGTGTTTGTTCAGTTCTGTAATAGGGAAACCAAACAAGACAGCTATTCTCAACCTGCACTTCTAGATCTTGCTAGTTGAGATGTTGTTCAAGAAACAGAGATCCACAGGCTCTCTGGTCAGTGGCTATGACTTCTCCAAGTTCTTCAAAACCCAACTGCCCTTACAGAGAGTCCTCTGTGTTCAGTCCCTTGCTGTATTCCAGGTTGGAATTTTAGCTCCTGCCAGCCTGCATGGCTAAATCTCTAAATCTGCTTTTAAAGGCTATTTCCCTATTACAGTTCACCAAAAAATATAATTAATTAATTGAGCAATCTACTATGAAATGTATTTTAAAAAAGTAAAAAGTAGGATCAAAGGTATAATTATCAACAAGTAGAGTGCTTTTAAAAACTGTATTTACTGTATACATAGTTGTATCACTTTGATATCATTGTATTTTGTTCACCTCTAAAGGAGAAATATTCCTACAACTATTTGAATGGACTTTAATTATTTATACATAAAAGTCATTATTGATGTTACTATTTTTTAAGCTAGCAACCACAATAATAGAGCCAGACATGAGGTCTTTGGGTACTAAAATACAGCTTTACTTTTAGGTATTTCAAAATGAAAAATATTGATTCTGCCAAAGTCAGAGGACAGCAGTAAAAGGTCAGACATTGACCCTTTGAATTTTGGAAACAAATTCTTGTCTGTAGATTGTCTGCTTTTATAAATTTCTATCTTTTTAAAGAAAAAAATTCTCTTATGCATTCTCATCTAAAGTTAAAAGGATGAAACTTGTGAAGTACTCCATCCTGTTGTTCAGTAACATATGAATAATTATAGTCAAAATCTGCTTTTTTTCCCTTTGCTATATTTAAATTAACAACAACAACAAAAAACTATCTTCAAGCTTAAAATAGCCAGTAGAATGAATAATTTGAATTTAAAAAATTATTGAATGACCTTGTTTCAATCAACAAATTAATATGCCTTTATTGAGTGTTTACTATGTGCCAGGCATTGTGCTAAACACTGGATATTCAAAAATATATCATATATTTACATATATATACACACACACATATATAATAATGCTTTGTATTCTTATAAATTTGATTCAGTTTTCTATATAGCTGAGAAATGAGACCTTTGTTAGAGACACTTACTATAATTTTCCCCTAATTTATTGTTTCCTTCTAATCTTGGATACATTAGTTTTGTTTGTACAAAGCTTTTTAAATTTAATGTAGTCAATTACCTATTTTAAAACTCACAGTATTTTCTGTCTCGATGAACATAAATTCTTCTATTATCCATAGATCTGACAGGCAAACTATTCTATGGACCCATGATTTGTTTATGGTATATGCCTTTATTTCTAAGTTATGTATCCATTTTGATTTTATTTTGCTATATGGTGTGAGGTGTCAATCTTTACCTAACTTTTGCCATATTGTTTAACCAGTTTTCACAGAAGTTTTTGTCAAAAGCTTAGACTTTTTTGTTTTGTAAAACCCTAGATTACCATTTGCTATTGTAGGTAGAGTGTTAAATCTATTTTATTGATCCATTACTACATTAGCTAGTACCAGATTATTTTAATGGTTCACACTTTCTTGTACAGTTTGAGATCCTTCATATTTTTTCATTAATTTCCTTGATATTCTTGGCCATTTCTTCTAGGATATGAATTTTTTTCTTTTATTCTTGCTCTATGAATTTTTTTTTGGTGAAGACTTTATTTTTAGAAGCAGGATTTTAGATAAGATTTGAAGTGAGCCAGAAAACCTAGGAAACAGAAGTGAGAAGAGAGAAAATTCTAGGTACATGGGATGTTGAAAAAGCACATTTTTAGGGACACTGATAACAGTGGATCTTGGAATATTCAGAAAGTATAAAATAAGAAGACTTGTATTAGGAAAAGACAAGGCTGTGAAGGAAATTAGAAGCCAAATGGAGGATCACATTTTTCAATCTCAAATTAATAGAGAGCTGGAGCAAGGGTGACATACTCAGACCTGGGTTTTAGAAAAAGATCCATTTGAGAGCTAGGTAGAATACAGTTGGAATGGGAAGAGATTTGAAACAGAGTGACAAACAATTAGTTTATTTTAATAATATAGATGTGAAGGCTTCCAGGTTAAGATGGCTGCAGAGTTAAAAGCAGCGCTCAACCTCTCCTAACCAAAACATACAGGATTCCTCAAGGGGACATAAAAACAAATCCAGACAAACAGAGGGACCCCACAAAAGGGCACAGCATGAAAGGTATGTGGAATCGGGGCAAACACACACACACACACACACACACACACACACACACACACACACACACACACCACCTACAACGTCAAAGCCAGCTCAAAAGAAATAGTGCAAGTTTGGGGCACCGATTGAGTCATTGGCAGCTCCAGGGCTCTTTCCTGAGAGCAGCAAGACTTAAGACCCCAAAAGGCTAAAGAATGCACATGGTCTTTGAGCGCAGACACTGAGCGCAGGTGTGGGTGGAGGAGGACACAGGCCTGCATGTGTGCGCGAAGGCTCCAGAACCCTGAGTGGGGAACGAGTGCAGATGGGTATATGACTGTGGAAGAAGTGCCCTGAGACTTGTAAAGGAACCTCCAGCAGAGGATCAAGCAAAGGGGTCCACCAGGGGGCTTGACCTTGAGAAAAACCAGACCTGAGAACTCAGGAGCCTAAAGAGCACAGACAGACCCTGAGCACAAGGATAAAGCTGAGAAGGGGCTGGGCTAACAATGGCAACCCAGAATCAGGAAGCCCAGAAGAGAAAGATTAACAACAAGAAGAAGAAATCTTTAACACTCGACAACTTTTACACAGAGAAAATCCAGACAACCGAGCAAACAGAAGAGGATAAAAAACAAGAAATCACATCCTGACCCTCCCAAAATAATGAAAACTGGTCACAAGCTCCTGAAGAGTTCAAATCTGAGATGACTAGAAAGTTGGAAAAGATTTGGCTAGAGAAATGGGAAATAGCTCAAAAGGAAATCAGGCAAGAAAATAACAGTTTAAAAGGCAGAATTTTGCAATTGGAAAGTGAGGCTCAGAAATCAAATGAACCAATAAGCAAATTGAAAACCTGAAATGACCAGATTGAAAAGGAAAACCAGTCCCTAAAGGCTAGAATTGAGCAATTAGAAGCTAATGATCTCTTAAGACAGCAAGAACAAATAAAACAAAGTCAAAAGACTGAAAAAATAGAAGGAAACATGAAATATCTCAATGAGAAAATGACAGACCAAGAAAACCGGTCTAGAAGAGACAATCTGAGAATCACTGGTCTCCTTGAAAAAGCAGAAATTAATAGAAATTTGGACTCCATACTTAAAGAAATTATTCAGCAAAATTGTCCTGAAGTTCTACAACAAGAGGGCAATATAGACATTAAAAGGATCCATAGATCACCCTCAACACTAGACCCAGAAAAGACAATCCCCAGGAATATAATAGCCAAATTCAAGAGCTTCCAAGTAAAATAAAAATCTCACAAGAAGCCAGAAAGAGACAATTCAGATATCAAGGAGCACCAATCAGGATCACACAGGATCTGACAGCCTCCACGCTAAAAGACTGCAAAGCTTGGAACACGATATTCAGAAAGGTAAGAGAGTTGGGCCTTCAGCCACAGATCAACTACCCATAAAAACTGACTATATACTTCCAGGGGAAAGTATGGGCATTTAACAAAATTGAAGATTTCCAACTATTTGCACTGAAAAGACCAGGACTAAATGGAAAGTTTGATATCCAACCACAAAAATCAAGAGAAACATGAAAAGGTAAATAAGAAACAGAGAAAAGAAAGAAAACTCATAATTTTTTAAATTTGACTCTTTAAGGACTTAAATAAGATTTAATCATCTGTATTCCCATGTTGAAAAATACTATGTATAATTCTCTGTAGTGAACTCTATTCACTATTATAATATCCACAATTATAGCAACCAGAAGAATAATTCATAGGTAGAGGGTAGCATACTAAATGGTCTAAGATGATTTGTGGGGGTGGGAAATAGGGGGGTTGAATAGCAGAGGACACCAAGAGAAACTTGAGAGGATGAGAAAAATAGGATATTCTATTACACAAAAAGAGGGCATGAGAAGGGGAGGGGATAAATACTATTATAAGAAGGAGAGGAAGAGATCATTAAGAGGTAATATTTAAACCTTACTCTCAGCGTAATCAACCCGGAGTGGGAAGAGTAGCTATATTATCCATTGGGATATAAAACTCTATCTAACCCTACTGAGAAAGTCAGAAGGGATAAACCAAGGGGAGCAGGGGAGAGGGAAGGTCAAAAAAGGGAGGGGAGAAGAAGGGGGAGGAATTCATTAGGTCTTTAAAAACAAAAAGATGGGAATAACAAGGGCAGAAAGGGAAGCCAATAAAGGGAGGGGATAAGGAATACTGGCTCAAAGCAAACCACTGGTTAAAAAGAAAATAGTGTAAGAAGAAGGGGTGGGTCTAGGGGAAGATACAAAAATATTAGTGAATGCACAACTGATCATTATAACTCTGAATGTGAATGGGATGAACTCAATCATAAAACAGAAGTCAAAATCAGAAACCAAAATCCTACCATATGTTGTCTACAAGAAACACATATAAGATGGGTGAACATACACAAGTTTAAGGTTCAGGGGTTGAGCAAAATTTTTTGGGATTCAAATGAGAAAAATAACGCAGGAGAGGCAATTATGATTTCTGACAAAGCCAAAGTAAAAATAGATATGATTAAAAAAGACAGGGAAGGTCATTACATACTGAATAATGGCAATATAAACAATGAGGAAATAACACTACTCAATATATATGCACCAAGTGGCATAGCATCCAAATTCATAAAGGAGAAAATGGCAGAACTCAAGAAGGAAATAGATAGTAAAACCCTACTAGTGGGAGATCTAAATATTCCTCTTTCAGATCTAGATAAATCAAACCAAAAAATAAATCAGGAAGAGGTAAGAGAGGTGAATGAAGTCCTAGAAAAATTAGATTTAATTGATATGGGGAGAAAAATAAATAGGGACAAAAAGGAATACACCTTCTTTTCATCTGCACATGGTACATTCACAAAGATTGACCATGTAATAGGGCAGAGAAAAATTGCAACAAATGCAAAAGAGCAGAAATAATAAATGTAACCTTCTCAGATTATAATGCAATAAAAATTATGATTAGCAAGAGCCCCTGGACAGCCAAATCAAAAACTATTTGGTAATGAAATAATATTATTCTCCAAAACCAGTTAGTTAAAGAAGAAATCATAGAAACTATCAACAATTTCATTGAAGAGAATGACAATGATGAGACATCCTACCAAACTCTGTGGGATGTAGCCAAGGCAGTACTCAGGGGGAAATTTATATCCTTGAGTGCATATATTAACAAATTAAGGAGGGCAGAGATTAATGAATTGGGCATGCAACTCAAAAAATTAGAAAACGAACAAATCAAAAATCCCCAGATGAAAACTAAATTAGAAATACTAAAAATCAAGGGAGGAATCAATAAAATTGAAAGTAAAAGAACTATTGAATTAATAAATAAAACTAGAAGCTGGTACTTTGAAAAAACAGATAAAATAGACAAAGTACTGGTCAATTTAGTAAAAAAAAAAGGAAAGAAGAAAACCAAATTGACAGTATCAAAGATGAAAAGGGACACCTCACCTCTAATGAAGGGGAAATTAAGGCAATCATTAAAAACTATTTTGCCCAATTATATGGCAATAAATATAACAATTTGGGAGATATGGATGAATATTTATAAAAATATAAATTGCCTAGATTAACAGCAAAAGAAATAGAATACCTAAATAATCCCATATCAGAAAAAGAAATTGAACAAACCATCAAAGAACTCCCTAAGAAAAAATCACCAGGGCCTGATGGATTCAAAAGTGAATTTTATCAGACATTCAAAGAACAACTAATCCCAAGACTATACAAATTATTTGATATGATAAGTAAAGTAGGAGTCCTACCAAATTCCTTTTATGACACAAATATGATATTGATTTAAAATCAAGGGAGATCAAAAACTGAGAAAGAAAACTGCAGACCAATCTCCCTAATGAACATAGATGTAAAAATCCTAAATAGAATACTAGCAAAGAGACTCCAGCAAGTAATTAAGAAGATCATCCACCATGATCAAGTGGGATTTATACCAGGAATGCAAGGATAGTTCAATATTAGGAAAACCATTCACATAATTGACCATATCAACAGTCTAACAAACAAAAATCACATGATTATCTCAATAGATGCTGAAAAAGCCTTTGACAAAATACAGCATCCATTCCTATTGAAAACACTGAAAAGTATAGGAATAGAAGGACATTTCCTAAAAATAATAAACAGTATATACCTAAAACCATCAACAAGCATCATATGCAATGTTGATAAATTAGAAGCCTTCCCAATAAGATCAGGAGTAAAACAAGGATGCCCATTATCTTCTCTATTATTCAACAAAGTACTAGAAACACTAGCAGTTGCAATTAGAGAAGAAAAAGAAATTTAAGGTAACAAAATAAGCAATGAGGAGACTAAGCTATCACTCTTTGCAGATGATATGATTGTATACTTAAAAAAGCCTAGAGAATCAAATAATCAACAACTTTAGCAAAGTTGCAGGATACAACATAAATGCACATAAATAATCAGAATTTCTATACATTTCCAACCCATTAGAGCAGCTAGAGGTAGAAAGAGAAACAGCATTTAAAATCGCCCTAGACAATATAAAATACTTGGGAATCTATCTACCAAAACAAACACAGCTATTATACGAAAACAACTACAAAACACTTTCCAAACAAATAAAACTTGATCTAAACATTTGGAAAGCCATTGACTGCTCATGGGTCGGATAAGCTAACATAATAAAAATGACCATTATACCCAAATTAATTTACCTATTTAGTGCTATACCTATGAAACTACCAAAAAACATCTTTACTCAATTAGGAAAAATTATAACAAATTTCATTTGGAATAAAAAAAGAACAAGAATATCAAAGGAAATAATGAAAAAAATGTGAAGGATGGGCGGCTGGCACTACCAGATATTAAACTATACTATAAAGCAGCAGTAATCAAAACAATAAAGTACTGGCTAAGAGATAGAAGGGAGGATCAGTGGAATAGACTTCGGGTTAATGACATCAGCATGACAGTGTATGATGAATCCAAAGAGCCCAACTTTTGGGACATGAATCCAGTATTTGACAAAAACTGCTGGGAAATTTGGAAAACAATATGGGAGAGATTAGGTTTAGATCAACATCTTACACCCTACACCAAGATAAATTCAGAATGGGTGAGTGACTTGAATATAAAGAGGGAAACCATAAATAAGTTAAGTGAACACAGAATAGTATACTTGTCAGATCTGTGGGAAAGGAAAGATTTTAAAACCAAGCAGGAGTTAGAGAAAATTACAAAATGTAAATTTAATGGTTTTGATTAAACTAAAAAGCTTTTGTACAAACAAAAACAATGCAGCCAAAATAAGAAGGGAAACAACAAATTGGGAAAAAATATCTTTATAACAAAAAACTCTGACAGGGGTCTAATTACACAAATATAAAAGGAGTTAAATCAATTTTATAAAAAATCAATTGATAAATGGGCAAGAGACATGCATAGGCAATTTTCAGGTAAAGAAATCAAAAGTATCAATAAGTACATGAGAAAGTGTTCTAAATCTCTAATAATTAGAGAAATGCAAATCAAAACAACTCTGAGGTATCACCTCACACCTAGCAGATTCGCTGAAATGAAAGAAGGGGAGAGTAATGAATGTTGGAGGGGATGTGGCAAAATCGGGACATTGATGCATTGCTGGTGGAGTTGTGAAATGATCCGGCCATTCTGGCTGGCAATTTGGAACTATGCCCAAAGGGCTATAAAAGACTGCCTGCCCTTTGATCCAGCCATACCATTGTTGGGTTTGTACCCCAAAGAGATCATAGATAAACAGACTTGTACGAAGATATTTATAGCTTCTCTTTTTGTAGTTGCAGAAAACTGGAAAATGAGGGGATGTCCTTCAATTGGGGAATGGCTGAACAAATTGTGGTATATGCGGGTGATGGAATACTATTGTGCTCAAAGGAATAATAAACTAGAGGAATTCCATATGAACTGGAAAGACCTGCAGGAATTGATGCAAAAGCTAAAGGAGCAGAGCCAGAAGAACATTGTACACAGAGACTGATATACTGTGTTAAAATGGAATGTAATGGACTTCTGTACTAGCAGTAATGCAATGACACAGGACAGTTTTGAGAGATTTATGGAAAAGAACACTACCCACATGCAGAGGAAGAACTGCAGGAAAGGAAACATATAAGCAAAACAAATGCTTGAAAGCATGGGTTGAGGTGGACATGATTGGGGAATGTAGATTTGAAACTACCACACCAATGCAACTAACAACAATTTGGAAATAAGTCTTGATCAATGACAAATGTTAAAACCAGTGGAAATGTGCGTTCGCCAAGGGTGGGGAGAGTGCGGGGGGGTGAAGGGAAAAGTAGAAGCATGAATCATGTAAACATGTTAAAAATGAATATTAACAAATGTTTTTAAAAAAAGAAAAATAATAATCTAGATGTGAAGTGATGAAAACTGAAGCAATATGGTGGCAATTCCAGAAGAGAGAAGAGTGTAGGTAAAATAGATGCTATGAAGTTACCTTGACAACAGATTGGATATGGGAAATGATAGAAGGTGAAAAGTAGAAAATGATACTTAGACCATGACTCAGGATGAAATACCCTTTGGGGAGATTAAAGCAGCTAGGATCACCTAATACAGGAACATTGTCTTTGCAAAAATGTAATCAGCAACTTATTTTAGTAAATTCTATATTTAAATTTTTCTATGTGTATTACATTAAATTTTGGAGGGAAACAAACATGTATATTATATGACAAGGGAAACAAAATAATTGGGAGTTTTGAAAACTTCATTTCTAGTACTGGGTTCAACATTAATTTGTTATGGAATAAATCATTCATCCAACTTTGGCACCACTTATTGTCATCTATAAAATGAGAAGATTAGACAATACAAGTCTTTTGTAACTATAGACAGCTGATGATGGAATAAAAGCAGCTGCTTCAGACTCACTAGGCCTAATTTTGGCTTCCTTCCTCTGATTTCTATTCCCTTTAGTGTTTATCACTTCCACACAGTGGCTAGGAAGTTCTGTTCCATCCTCAGCCCTTTCATTCCATTAAAAATTAAACCAATACAGGTCTTTAAACTTAGCCACTCTAAATCTCCAGGAGAGATTTTCAAAGCAACCCCTCCCCAAATCCACCTGTTATGGATGCCTAATTAGAGATTAGATATATGACTTCTATTCAATAGGATCCATGGAAACATCATGATATAGTGAAAAAGAGATTTGGTTAGAAGACACGGTAGTCATTTCTGCCATTTAATAATTGAATGAACTGAAAAGCTAAAAGAATTGCTTTTTACTGGCAAGGACCCAGTTGAAGTTGGAGAATACAAATTTATATGTGTAATCAGTATTTTATTTGACTTTTTGAGAATGGAGGCAATGGATGGAATTCTTTGGGGGGCAGGGCATGAAACCTTGGAAGAGGAGCAGGAGACCAAACAACAATTGGAAGAGCAGAGGGACTTCTGGGGAGGATTGGCTTGAGAAGGGATCTTTGGGGGAAGAGCTTGGAGAGGGGAGATGGAGAATCAAGCTCTGAGCGTCCTGAAGGCTATCTTTGAGAGATTCCTGACCAGATTGAGAAGATCTGTTACCTTTGTACACTATCATCTTGATATCTCCACAGTCCAAGACAGTGCCTACCAAGTTTGGGGGTCTCTGGACTCCACTTGGGTAGCAGATCCCTGAACCCCTACTCTCTTTGAACCTTGCCTGACAGAGACCTTTCATCAAATATAGAAAAACTGATTAGAAATATTAGGCATAGGCTTAGTGGGAAGGGCAGGTGAAGCTTTGAGTTGAGACAGACCTGGTCTCCTCAAGGTGAAGGACCTGGAAGGGGTCAAGAATTTAGGACTACCTGCACCACTGACCATGACCAATTTCCTTCAAACTTATCCTTTTCCTTATTATCTTGAATAAACACTAGAAAAGTCAGGTTGTGTTTAGGATTACTTGAGAGACAGTTAAAGGAAGAGGTGTTGCAGCTAAATCAGACAGAGATCCATCTTTGAGCCTGATCACATATGGTGCAGAGGGGGGAGGTTTATGTGAGCCCCGATTTAGAGTAACAAAGAATCAGGTCACCGCATACCCCAGCTTGTGTGGAAACCTTCTCTTCAACCTTTGAGGGATGGCACACCTTCCCTGGGTCCCCCAATTTCTGAGGTGACCCCCTCACAGTCTCACAGTATTAGTGGCTAACTGAGAGTGAGGAGGGGATTTGCTACACTGATTCCACCTTACTCCCTTAGCTTTATCCTCCTCCTCATTAGTCTCCATAATACAAGTTCCTCCATCTTCCTTCAGCAATACAAGAATGGGAGTCTAGGATTTAAATGATGGAGTTGTTTAGAAGGAAAAGGGGACATTCCAAGCATGGGATTTGGTCAGAGTTAAGAAGGATAGGAAAAGATGGTAAAATGTTCAAGTACTAGAGACAGTTTGCTGCAGAATTGCTTAATCTTAGGGTCAGTATTGGAATAGGAGGGGGAAAACAAAATTAGAAGATTGATAAATGACCTAAGAATGTTGTTTCCTTTTTTTATTCAAAATAATAGCTTCTTATTATAAAATCAAGTAGTCAAATTTATTCTGATGCTTTCTTAAAATCCCTTTTACAAAGCATGGTTCAAACCTGAGATGCTCAGGATTTGACTGAAAGGGTGTGATCTCCCTCTCATTCATCTCAAACTTAAGAGAAATATGTTGTTGTTGATATTCTATTTAAAAATTAGACATAATGTTACAAATACAAAGAGTTCAATACTTTCATCTCCAACCCAAGTTGAAAGATCTGATCCTCAAGGCTATGCCAGTATAACTTCTCATAGGGATTCAAAGAAAGAAGTGAAACTTCTGTAATTCCTGTCTTTGGAAAATAGGGTTTCTGGCAGAGGCATGCTTCCTTCTCATCAACAATAAAATCAGGGAAAGGGGCAGGTAAACCACTCTCTCCATGGTCACTCAAAGACATGGGTCCCAATTAATCATACTTCAGCCTTTCATACTCAAGACTCTTCTGAAAACAAAATGTTCTCTCTGAGCAATCAAAGAAAACCTTGGACCTCGTCTGGGCCTTGAAGTGAAGTCTCAAATACAGAATCCCTGTGTCTATGGGACACAGAGGAACCCAAATGTTTTACTAAAGGTATGAGTGTTGAACATATCTGGGCACTCTGGGTTTATCAATATCTCTTGTTTTTTTCTGAAACATAGAAAAACTCATCTTGGTCTAGTGCCTTCTTATACTTACTTAAAAAAGATAAGAGGAGAGGGGAGGTTTGGAAAAAAGATACACTCAACTGAGATGCAAATATCACTTCTGAATAGAAGAGGCATTGGAATAGTAGAAGAAATTGAAGGTTAGGATAATGGTGAAGGCTGAAGTGGATGAGAGATGAAAGGAAGCTCTGTTCAGAAAATGTCAGAGGTTTGGATTAATGAGGCACAATACTTATGGTCAAAGCCCTTCATAACTTAGTCCCTGAAGTTTTCCAGACTTCTTAAACCTTACACTCACCACTATCCCTCTTCTCTCATATTCTGGGTTCTAATGAAACATGCCTTCTAGTTTTTCCTCATACAAAATAATTCATCTGCCATATTTGGGCATTTTTATTGACTATCCCCCATGTTTGGAATTATTTTCCTTTTCATCTCTGCCTATTATCTTTGCTAATTTATTTCCAGTTCCAGCTAAAATTCAACCTTCTAATGGAATCCTTTTTCAATTCCTCTTAAATCTAGAGTTTTTCCTCTACTAATTATTTCAAATCCACTTTGTTTACAGCTTGTTTTATCATAGTTTTTTCATGTTGACTCCTCTTAACCTGTGAGCTTCTTGAATCAGAGAAACTTTTTCACATTTCTTTATAACCCCATTTCCTGGCACATGGTAGGAGCTTATTAAGTCTTTATTGATTTAGTGGTGAAAGCCATTATGTGAACATCCTCATATATTGCTAAAAAGAAATAAAGGAGTAGGTTATGGAATTTGAGAGACCAAGAACTCAAAAGGCAAAGTGTTTGAGACAACATCCACTAATTGAGTAAGAAGAAAAATGAACTGGAGGCAGTGATCAGGCATAAAACAACTGCCATGATCTAAAGCATACTATTTTGAATTTTAAAGGAATGAATAATTCCTGAGTGATGGTAGTAAGAATATGGGAAAGCGAATGATATTTCAACTACTTCTTTAGAACCTTTTTATGCATGAGAGGGATTAGGGCTAGTAAGCGATATTATAATCAGTGTTAGAGAAGATAGTCATCCATGGGAATCCAGCTCACAGAGGGCAGGTAAAGGGAAGAAAATGGAAAGAAAAAGGGCCTAGAATGAAGGGAAATTTGTTCACTATGAAAAAGGGATCTCAAAGAGCTCATAAGAGGGTGTGGGCAGAATTGAAATAGGACATGGATGTGGTATAGGAATGAGAAAATTAAAAAGGATGAAGATGAAAGATGGAAGGCGGGAGTTGGAGAGAATTAGCTATTATGTGATCAGTGATTTATTATTACAGAAATTGAGAAACGTGGTGGGAATTTGTTAACCGTAGAGTTAAAAATGAATGATTAGATGAACGTTCACAATCTGGAAGAGGTTTGTTGTGAGACAAGAAATAAGGGAAAAGGACTTTGGTCACCCAAGCATCAATTCCTCAGAGAAGATTGAATTAAGGCATAATGAACAACTTTGCAGATGGGCAGATGAGTCTCGTTTCCCGGGCATCCACAAAAAATACATTGGGAAGAGACTAGATCACCCTCAGGCTTGTCCCTGGTTGAATATTTTACTTAAAAAACTTAAAATCATGATGCTAACTTCTCCACTTCCTGACACCACTTACCTCAGACTACACTACTGATTGAAGGGCTGGAGGATGGGATACTAGACCAGATACCTTCCTTTATAGAGGACAGCAAATGGAATCTTAACCTATGCCTCTTCATATCCTCTGCTCTGTATGATTTCAACATCATAGAACAAGATGCCCCTGAGCCAGTTACCCTTTACTCTTCCCTCTAATTAATTTGTGTGTTTTCCCCCAAAATTACATTGTAAACTCCTTGAAAAGTCTATTATGAATTATATTCATATCCCAGAAAACTACCTAGCATAGAGTGGGTGTTTAAAATGTGTTTATTATTTTGAATTTGACTTATTTCTTCAACAGCAGTGCTAGGTATTTTGAATTTACAAAATGTTAAGTATCTTGAAGATATAAAGACAATACTTGCCTTCAAAGAACTTATCTTTTTAACATTGGTTGGTGGTGGTGGAGTCAGTGTGTGTGTGTGTTTATACATATATACCTCCTCATACATAAATATGTTCATATATATATATATATATACACACATATATTTTTGATATTTAAGGATATAAATATGAATTTAAACTGTGTATAAAAGAAATGCAAATTAACTTTAGACACTATCAGCTAGTTGGATCAGGAATGAATTATTGTAGAAATTGTTACTAGTTCAGTTTGAAAGGAAATAACTGATTATAAAAAGCCAAAATTGGGCAGCTGGGTAGCCCAGTGGATAGAGAGTCAGGCCTAGAGATGGAAGGTCCTAGGTTCAAATCTGGCCTCAGACACTTCCCAGCTGTGTGACCCTGGGCAAGTCACTTGACCCCCATTGCCCACCCTTACCACTCTTCCACCAAGGAACCAATACACAGAAGTTAAGGGTTTAAAAAAATAAAAAAAAAGCCAAAATGAAGAGGTAATACTGTCTAGGCATGAGGGATATCCAGAATAAAGGTAAAGAGAGTAATTAAGTTGAATAATATATATTCACTTTAGAAAAACAGGATGTAATTATGTAAAGGAATTAATTCCTAAATAGACTTATTTCATGCTAGAGGCAACGTGGAACCACTGTTTTTATTGAGTAGTGGAGCTATGAATAGAATTTTGTTCTTCCTAAAGTGGAAACTGAGTCAGAAGATACTTTTCAAATTGTAAACATAACCTAAATACTTGCCTTTCCATGAAATGGGTTCAAGTCTCTAAAATTTCGACTAGGTGCCATTAAAGTATCATATTTTAGAATATAGTATTCCTTAGAATATAATGCTGAACACATGTAAAAGATAGCATGCATATGTATGCACATATATATATATACATATATGAAAACAACTTAAACAATCAGGAAGACAGTAATGGTGAAGCAGTGTCTTGCTAGAAATGTTATAATTTTTCATCTTTCTATACATGTAATCTGTTGTTTCTCAGACTTCCTTTCTACTTCTTCATTGTATGTTTTGAAGATTAACATAATTACCATTGTTTAAAAAAAATCACCTGAGTGTCTTTGGATAGAGCTATATAAATGTAAAATAGGGGGAAAAAAGATTGATGACAGGAATTGCTAATTCTTGCAGACTCGTCCAATGAAGTCTATACAGGGTTAGGATTAGATATTTGAGCTTTAATTCACAATGTTTTGAAAATTATAGTCTATTAATACTTTTCCCCCTTGGGTCTAAAAGTGTCCAAATGAAAATTTGTGATTAAAGAAATCTCCTCATTGTCCTTAAATATCTTTCTCCCAGATGTGCACTGACCCATTACTTTTATCAAACTTCATCTATAAATTCTTACATTTACATATCCTTTGAGCCTGACTCAGACTCCACCTGAATAATTTTAGCAGACTCTTGAGGGGTAAGGAGAGATGGAAAATTACATGTTCAATAAGGGTCTAGATTACATCAATTATTATTAAAAGAGCTTAGTTCTCCCACTACCTCTCTCCCCTTTGTGGCCATTTTATTACTTCAATTTTTATTGTTATTATTTTTTAATTTGTTGAGTATTAAGTGTGGGCTATAGTGCAGTATGAGACATAAAGTCATGCTTCCTACCTTAGAGATTTGCAATGTAAGGTATGAAGCCCAGTGCCCTGTTCCTAATTAATGGCTACATATAATGCCAGATAATTAATAAATAAAAGTAATTGTGAATCTCAGCACTAATATGAAGTGCCATTAAGCTGCAAAAATGAGAATAACCTAAAAGGGAATAGTAAGAATGGTTAGAAACAATTATGATAGGAGTAATTGAGACTTGACCTAATGGAGTTTGTGGATTTCCTTTCACATACTTAAAGAGTTAAAATCTCTTATTTTATTTAAATATAATTGTCATAATCTTTTTCATTAAACTTTGTAGAAATGCATGATCATATATTTATAATTATGTGCTAATAAAATGCATACTCTACTCTTTGTTATTTTAAATCATATAACACCATCAGGCAAAGCAATAGAGAACATATAGATATGAGGAAATAATTCAATTTGATAAAAAACAATTGCCAGATATTTATTACATGTATGACACTACACTAGGCATTAAAAATATAAAGACAAATATGCAACAGTCACATGAAACAATTCCTGGCCTCAAGGAGCTTATACTCACCCAGAGTGATTTAACTTATGTACAGATAAGCAAATAGAAAAATCATATGGAGTTTTAGGGAGAAAACTTTTAATGGGCATAAATGATATGACTAAAAACCGAGTGGGATCAGAAATGATCACATGTATAGAGATAGCATCTGAATTCTTCTTCAAAAGAATGTAAGAATTCTAAGAAATGGATGTTAGGATAGAGTATTCTACTCTAATAGAACTAATTATAGAAATTAATGGAAGCAAGAGATGGAATATTGCATTTGAGCAACAACTATGAGGCCTATTCATTTGGAATGGAGAGTACATATAGGGAAGTAACCTGAAATTACCCTTGGAAATTAGGTAGGTAACAAAAACCAGGCTGAGGATTAAACATTTTTTCCTGCAGGCAGTAGGGAAACTGAAGATTTTTTAGTAGGGGAATAACATGATAAGTACTAAAAATCATGTATCAACATATTTTTGTTGTTCAGTTGCTTCAACCATGTCTGACTCTTCATGACTCCATTTGGAATTTTCTTGGCAAAGATACTAGAGAGTTTTTACTTTTACTTTTACTTCTACATTTCATTTTCCAGATGAGTAAATAGAGGCAAAGAGGGTTTAAATGACTTGCTCATGGTCACACAACTAGTGTGTGAGGACAGATTTAAAATCAAGAAAGTGAGTCTTTCTGATTTTAGGCCAATATTCTATCCACTACACCACTACCTTTCCATATCAATATATAAGCAGACTGAAAAGTTTCTCCATAATAAATAGTTCAGGGCTAAGTACAAATCAAGGGTAGTAATTTGAAGGCAAGCACATAACTGAGATGGAAAAAGTCTTAAAGGTTTGTAGTCTGGATATTGAAGAAACAGGGTGTAGGAAAAGAATCTGGGAAGAATTGATACTTCAGTGTTAGATTAAATTGATGACATATTCTTTAAGTGGTTGTGGTTGAGATAGTTGTAAGGGAAGAATAAGGACCAATAGCAAGTGAAGGGTGAATTTTTTTATTCTCAAACTTATATTCTCAAGTCTTTTGGAGAAAGGCAGTGATTGGGTTAAAGGGAATTTTGACAAAGTTATGGTTTGGTTTAATTCATGAGCAGTGGTTTTTGAGAGTGAAAACCTAAGAAGAAACAAGGAACAGGATCACATCCTTCTGAAGACAAATCAGTTTTGTAACACATGATATCTCCTTGAGGGGTAAGTTGACAAAGGAAACCTCAGAAAATATATATCTTCCAGATGGAAATTCCAAATAGTTAAATTTATAATTAATGCTGACCGCGAAATGATTTGGTCTTGAAGGCAAAACAGCTGGATTCAAAATCCAGGTCCACTGTTTGGTCTTGGTTTCATGACTTAAGCTTCCCTGAGTCTGTTTCCAAATGTATAGAAATGGGGATAATCATAGTTTTACCACTTACCTTATGCATTTGTTGTGAAAGTTCAATGAGAGAATAACTATGAAAATGCATTACATCTAAGAAAGCTATATACATGTAAGCTATTACATATTGTCATCAGGTATTCTTTCAAGAGGCAGAAAATTTTGGCATCAAATAGAATGACTGCAGGACCCACATGCTTTTTATTACTGTTGATTTTATCATATCTTCATCTAAATGTCTCTGTTGATTACAGATTGCAGTCATTTCCATACATGTTTATGTGAATTGAAACATTGATATTTTTTTCTGTGCCTACCAATATTTGCAAAGGGACTATTATTCCCTTTATTTTAGTGGCATAAAGGAAATAAAATCCTTCTGTGAAATTTGTCTTCCTACTTTGTTTCCTTATGTCAAACTTAAGATGAAAATACTTATGTCCATCTTACTCTTATTGATAAAAATTATGAAAATGTGGGGAATAAACCTCATAGAATACCAACAATAAAAATTGCCTGAGCCATTTTATAAGCTCCTCAAAATTATGGGAACTTGCATGAAGTAACATGTTTTCTGTGTTTGGGACCTAGTCATTGCTGCCAATGTTTGCTGGATTTCTTTTCTTTATCTCATCTCTAATATTATGCTTTGAAGTCCTGCATTTGTGAAATAAAATAAATAAATCATAAATAAAACTTAAGAAGCACATACTGTCCTTTTCTTCTATTTTACCTTTCACTTCTTAATTAAAGTATAGAATCCTTTCAAATATGAATGGCAAGAAATCTTAATGTACATAGACCTGAGATGAGCTAAGGAAGCAGGTTACTTGACAGCCTGAGAGAACAACATTTTCATTTCATTCATTCTGCCTAGTTTTCTATTCATTTCTTTATGATTAGGTTATCCATTTATTTTTTCGAATGCTAGAGTTCTCTGGTCACCAAAACAATTATGATATTGTATGACAATTCTAAAAAGCAGAAAAAAAAACTTCTGCCTGATATGAAGTATCTTCTTTATGTTGTTAGGCTATTCAGTTTAAATTCTGTGCTCAGGTTTATTAGCAAGTTTTATTAAGTTTTAAAAAATACTTTGTTTTTATAAGGAAAAAAATTTATATGTATAGCTCCACAGTAAAAACCAAATCAACTCAAACAAAAAATATTTAGTCATCAGATAATGAAATCTATGAAGAAACAGCCTCATTGGGAAAGATTTATAAAGTACACATGGGTATAAAATATAGTCAAATAATAACTTAATCCCTTTTCTTTAACTTAAAGACACTATTTATGAATAATAAAATATGGAGCATCTTAATTTAATTGAATTTAAATTCTGCTTTCCAAAAATGATTTTGCATTTAGGGTACTGTTTTTGTTTCATTATATTTTAAATAGATAAGGAACATAGTATAACTGAAGTGTGCTTTTTCTAATTTAATTTTTTGGATAAAATATTTATCTACAATATTTTCTCTAAAATGAAAGATATAATAACTAAAATCACATTAATTTTTAAGTAATTTATTTTTTAGAAAAATTTTCCATGGTTACATGATTCATGTTTTTACTTTCCCCTTCACACAACCCCCCTCCCCCTTAACCCCATAGCGGATGGGCATTTCCACTGGTTTTAACATGTTTCATCAATCAAGACTTATTTCCATATTATTGATAGTTGCATTAGTATGGTCCTTTCAAGTCTACATTCCAAACCATGTCAGCATCAATCCATGTGCTCAAGCAGTTGTTTTTCTTCTGTGTTTCTACTCCTGTAGTTCTTCTTCTGAATGTGGGTAGCATTCTTTTCCATAGATCCCAGAAAATTGCCCTGGGTCATTGCATTGCTGCTAGTGCAGAAGTCCATTACATTAGATTTTACCACAGTGTATTGGTCACTGTGTATAATGTTCTTCTGGCTCTGCTCCTTTCACTCTGCATCAATTCCTGGACGTCTTTCCAGTTCACATGGAATTCCTCCAGTTCATTATTCCTTTTAGCACAATAGTATTCCATCACCAGAATATATTACAATTTGTTCAGCCATTCCCCATCTGAAGAGCATACGCATGTTTTCCTGTTTTTTGTCACCAAAACAAATGCAGCTATAAATATTTTTGTACAAGTCTTTTTATCTTTGATCTCTTGGGGGTACAAATCCAGCAATGGTATGGTTGGATCAAAAGGCAGGTAGTCTTTTAGAGCTCTTTGGGCATAGTTCCAAATTGCCATCCAGAACAGTTGGATCAGTTCACAACTCCACCAGCAGTGCATTAATGTCCCAATTTTGCCACATGCACTCCAAGATGTATTATTCTCCGCTGCTATCATTTTAGCCAATCTGCTAGGTGTGAGGTGATACCTCAGAGTTATTTTGAATTGCATTTCTCTAATTATTAGAGATTTAGAACACTTTCTCATGTGCTTATTGATAGTCTTGATTCCTTTATCTAAAAATTGCCTATTCATGTCCCTTGCCAATTTGTCAATTGGGGAATGGTTTGATTTTTTATACAATTTATTTATCTCCTTGTATATTGGAGTAATTAGGTCTCTGTCAGAGTTTTTTGTTATAAAGATTTTTTTCCAAGTTTGTTGTTTCCCTTCTGAGTTTGGTTGCATTGTTTTGTTTGTACAAAACCTTTTAATTAAATTTAATTCAAATTATTCATTTTACATTTTGTAATTTTTTCTAACTCTTGCTTGGTTTTAAAACGTACACTTTCCCATAGATCTGACAAGTATACTATACTATGTTCACTTAATTTACTTGTACTTTCCTTCTTTATATTCTAGTCATTCACCCATTCTGAGTTCATCTTGGTGTAGGGTGTGAGATGTTAATCCAAATCTAATCTCTTCCATATTGTTTTCCAAATTTCCAAGCAGTTTTTGTCACATAGTGGGTTTTGTCCCCAAAGTTGGGGTCTTTGGTCTACTCCACTGATCCTCCCTTCTGTCTCTTAACCAGTACCATACAGTTTTGATGGTCACTGCTTAATAGTATAGCTTAATATCTAGTACTGGTAGGCCACAATCATTTACATTTTTTTCATTATTTCTATTGATATTCTTGATCTTTTGTTCTTCCAAATGAACTTTGTTATAGTTTTTACTAATACAGTAAAAAAGTTTTTTGGTAGTTTGATAGGTATGGCATTAACTAGGTAAACTGATTTGAGTAGAATGGTCATTTTTTTCTGTGTGATAAGATTTTATTTTTTTGTGTTTTTTTAAAATTTTTTAATCATTTATTAATATTCATTTTTAACATGATTCAAGCTCCTACTTTCCCCTTCACCCCCTGCTCTCCCACCACCCATAGCCGATTCACATTTCCACTGGTTTTAACATGTGTCCTCGTTCAAGACCTATTTTCAAATTGTTGTTAGTTGCATTGGTGTGGTAGTTTTGAGTCCACATCCCCAATCATATCCTCTTCAGCCCATGCGTTCAAGCATTTGTTTTTCTTATATGTTTCCTCTCCTGCAGTCCTTCCTCTGAATGTGGGTAGCGTTCTTTACCATAAATCCCTCAGAGCTGTCCTGTGTCATTGCTTTCTGCTGGTACAGAAGTCCATTACATTCGATTTTACCATAGTATATCAGTCTCTATGTACAGTGTTCTTCTGGCTCTGCTCCTTTCGCTCTGCATCAGTTCCTGGAGGTCTTTCCAGTTCACCATGAACTTCTCTAGTTTATTATTCCTTTGAGCACAATAGTATTCCATCACCAGTATATATCATAGTTTGTTCAGCCATTCCCCAATTGAAGGACATACCATCCATTTACAGTTCTTTGCCACCTCAAAAAGCGCAGGTAAAAATATTTTCATGCAAGTCTGTTTATCTATGATCTCTTTGGGGTACTAACCCAACAATGGCATGGGTGGATCAAAGAGCAGGCATTCTTTTATAGCCCTTTGAGCATAGTTCCAAATTGCCAGCCAGAATGGTTGGATCAGTTCACAACTCCACCAGCAATGCATTAATATCCCAATTTGTCCACATCCCCTCCAATGTTCATTACTCTCCCCTTCTTTCATTTTAACCAATCTGCTAGGTGTGAGGTGATACCTCAGAGTTGTTTTGATTTGCATTTCTCTAATTATTAGAGATTTAGAACACTTTCTCATGTGCTTATTGATACTTTTGATTTCTTTACCTGAAAATTGCCTATTCATGTCTCCTGTCCATTTATCAATTGGGGAATGGCTTGATTATTTATACAATTGACTTAACTCCTTGTATATTTGAGTAGTTAGAACCCTGTTAGAGTTTTTTGTTATGAAGATTTTTTCACAATTTGTTGTTTCCCTTCTGATTTTGACTACATTGTTTTTGTTTGTACAAAAGCTTTTTAGCTTAATATAATCAAAACCATTTAATTTACATTTTGTAATTTTCTCTAACTCTTGCTTGGTTTTAAAATATTTCCTTTCACAGAGATCTAACAGGTATACTATTTTGTGTTCACATAACTTATTTATGGTTTCCCTCTTTATATTCAAGTTATTCACCCATTTTGAATTTATCTTGCCGTAGGGTGGGAGATGTTGATCTAAACCTAATCTCTCCTATATTGTTTTCCAAATTTCCCAGCAGTTTTTGTCAAATAGTGGATTCATGTCCAAAAAGTTGGGATCTTTGGGTTTATCATGCACTGTCATGCTGATGTCATTAACCCCAAGTTTATTCCACTGATCCTCCTTTCTATCTCTTAGCCAGTACCATATTGATTTGATAACTGCTGCTTTATAGTATAGTTTAATATCTGGTACTGCTAGGCCCCCTTCCTTCACATTTTTTTTTCATTATTTCCCTTGATATTCTTGATCTTTTTTTATTCCAAATGAAATTTGTTATAGATTTTCCTAATTCAGTAAAGAAGTTTTTTTGGTAATTTGATAGGTATGGTGCTAAAGAGGTATATTAATTTGGGTAGGATGGCCATTTTTATTATGTTAGCTCATCCTACCCATAAACAATTAATGGCTTTCCAATTGTTGAGATCCAGTTTTATTTGTTTGGAAAGTGTTTTGTAGTTGTTATTGTATAATTGTTGTGTTTGTTTTGGTAGATAGATTCCCAAGTATTTTATGTTGTCTAGGGTGATTTTAAATGGTGTTTCTCTTTCTACCTCTTGCTGTTGTGATATGTTGGAAATGTATAGAAATGCTGATGATTTATTTGCATTTATTTTGTAACCTGCAACTTTGTTAAGTTGTTGATTATTTCTACAAGCTTCTTAGTTGATTCTCTAGGATTTTTTAAGTATACCATCAGATCATTTGCAAAGAGTGATAGCTTAGCCTCCTCCTTGCCTATTTTGATACCTTCAATTTGTTTTTCTTCTCTAATTGCTATTGCTAGTGTTTCTAGTACTATGTTGAATAATAGAGGTGATAATTGCATCCTTGTTTCACTTCAGATCTTATTGGGAAGGCTTCTAATTTATCCCCATTGCATATGATGCTTGTTGATCGTTTGAGGTATATACTGTTTATTATTTTTAGGAACAGTCCTTCTATTCCTATACTTTCCAGGTTTTTCAAAAGGAATGGATGCTGTATTTTGTCAAAGGCTTTTTCAGCATCTATTGAGATAATCATGTGATTTTTGTTTGTTAGACTGTTGATATGGTCAATTATGTGGATGGTTTTCCTAATGTTCAACAACCCTTGCATTCCTGGTATAAATCCCACCTGATCAAGGTGGATGATCTCCTTAGTTACTTGCTGGAGCCACTTTGCTAATATTCTTTTTAAGATTTTTGCATCTATGTTCATTAGGGAGATTGGTCTATAGTTTTCTTTCTCTTCTTTTTGGTCTACCTGGCATTGGGATCAATACCATATTTGTGTCATAAAAGGAATTTGGTAGGATTCCTTCTTTGTGTGTCATACCAAATAATTTGTATAGTACTCGGATGAGTTGCTCTTTGAATGTCTGTTAGAATTCACTTGTAAATCCATCAGGTCCTGGTGATTTTTTCTTAGGGAGTTCTTTGATGGCTTGTTCAATTTCTATTTCTGATATGGGATTATTTAGGTATTCCATTTCTTCTGCTGTTAATCTAGGCAATTTATATTTTTTTACGTATTCATCCATATCTCCCAGATTTTTTATATTTGTTGCCATATAATTGGGCGAAATAGTTTTTAATGATTGCCTTAATTTCCCCTTCATTAGAGGTGAGGTCTCCCTTTTCATCTTTAATACTGTCGATTTGGTTTTCTTCTTTCCTTTTCTTTATTAGATTGACTAGTACTTTGTCTATTTTCTCTTTTTTTTTCAAAATACCAGCTTCTAGTCTTATTTATTAATTCAATAGTTCTTTTACTTTCAATTTTATTAATTTCTCCCTTAATTTTTAGTACTTCTAATTTAGTTTTCATCTGGGGATTTTTAATTTGCTCACTTTCTAATTTTTTGAGTTGCGTTCGAGTTCATTAATTTATGCCCTCCTTAATTTGTTAATATATGCACTCAAGGATATAAATTTCCCCCTGAGTACTGCCTTGGCTGCATCCCACAGAGTTTGGTAGGATGTGTCATCATTGTCATTCTCTTCAATGAAATTGTTGATTATTTCTATGATTTCTTCTTTGACAAATTGGTTTTGGAGAATCATATTGTTTAATTTCTAATTGGTTTTTGATTTGCCTGTCCAGGTGCCCTTACTGATTATTAGTTTTATTGCATTATGATCTGAGAAGGTTACATTTATTATTTCTGCTCGTTTGCATTTGTTTGCCATGATTCTATGCCCTATTACATGGTCAATCTTTGTAAATGTACCATGTGCAGCTGAAAAGAAGGTGTATTCCTTTTTGTCCCTATTTATTTTTCTCCACATATCAATTAAATCTAATTTTTCTAGGACTTCATTCACCTCTCTTACCTCTTTCTTATTTATTTTTTGGTTTGATTTATCTAGATCTGAGAGAGGAATATTTAGATCTCCCACTATTATGGTTTTACTATATATTTCCTTCTTGAGCTCTGACAGTTTCTCCTTTATGAATTTGGATGCTATACCACTTGGTGCATATATATTGAGCAGTGTTATTTCCTCATTGTTTATACTGCCTTTAATCAGGATGTAATGACCTTCCCTGTGTTTTTTAATCATATCTATTTTTACTTTGGCTTTGTCAGAGATCATGATAGCCACTCCTGCCTTCTTTTTCTCATTTGATTCCCAAAAGATTTTGCTCATACCCTTAACCTTGAACTTGTGTGTGTCTACCCACCTCATATGTGTTTCTTGTAGACAACCTATGGTAGGATTTTGGTTTCTGATCCACTCTGCTATTTGCTTCCGTTTTATGAGTGAGTTCATCCCATTCACATTCAGAGTTACAATTGTTAGTTGTGTATGCACTGACATTTTTGTATCCTCCCCTAGACCCACTCCTTCTTATTACACTATTTTCTTATACACCAGTGGTTTGCTTCGAGCCGGTATCCCTTATCCCCTCCCTTGATTGACTTCCCTTTCTGCCCCCTCCCTTGTTGTTCCCCTATTTTTGTTTTTTTTAAAGACCAAATGAATTCCCTCCCCCTTTTTCTCCCCTCCCTTTTTTGGCTGCCCCACTCCCCTGCTCCCTTTGGTTTATCCCTTCTGACTTTCTCAGTAGGGTTAGATAGAGTTTTTTATCCATATGGATAATAAAGCTACTCTTCCTTCTCCGGGTTGATTACACTGAGAGTAAGGTTTGATAATGCTCTCTTCCTCTCCTTCTTATGATATTATTCATCCCCTCCCCTTCCCATGCCCTCTTTGTGTGTAATAGAATATCTTATTTTTCTTATATACTTGGATTTTTCTTGGTGTCCCCTACTATTCCCCTCCTCTTTCCCACCCCCCATATCATCTTAGACCATTTAGTATTCCACCCTCTCCCTATGAATTATTCTTCTGGTTGCTATAATAGTGAATATTATAATAGTGTATAGAGTTCACTACAGAGAATTTTACATAGCATTTCTCCACCTAGTAATACAGATAATTAGATCTTATTTATGCCCTTAGAGAGTCAAGCTTAAAAGACTATGAGTTTTCTTTCTTTTCCCTCTGTTTCTTATTTACCTTTTCATCTTTCTCTTGATATTTGTGGTTGAGTGTCAAACTTTCCATTTAGTCCCAGTCTCTTTCGTGCAAAAACTTGGAATTCTTCAATTTTGTTGAATGCCCATACTTTCCCCTGAAAGTATATGGTTAGTTTCACTGGGTAGTTGATTCATGGCTGAAGGACCAGCTCTCTTGCCTTTCTGAATATTGTATTCCAAGCCTTGCGGTCTTTTAGCGTTGAGGCTGCCAGATCCTGTGTGATCCTTATTGGTGCTCCTTGATATTTGAATTGTCTCTTTCTGGCTTCTTGTAAGATTTTTTCTTTAACTTGAAAGCTCTTCAATTTTGCTATTATATTTCTAGGTGTGGACTTTTCTGGGTCCAGTGTAGAGGGTGTTCTACGGATCCTTTCAATGTCTATATTGCCCTCTTGTTGTAGAACTTCAGGGCAACTTTGCTGAATAATTTCTTTAAGTATGGAGTCCAAGTTTCTTTTAATTTCTGACTTTTCTGGAGTACCAATGATTCTCAAGTTGTCTCTTCTAGAGCGGTTTTCTTGGTCTGTCACTCTCTCATTGAGATATTTCATGTTTCCTTCTATTTTATCAGTCTTTTGACTTTGTTTTATTTGTTCTTGTTGTCTTGAGAGATCATTGGTTTCTAAATGTTCGATTCTAGCCTTTAAGGACTGGTTTTCGACTTTAAGGTTTTGGTTTTCGCCTTTAATGTTTTGGTTTTCGGCTTTAATGTTTTTGTTTTCGGCTATAATTTTTTTGTTTTCGGCTATAATTTTTTGGTTTTCCTTTTCAATCTGGTCATTTTTGGTCTTCAGTTGACTTGTCTCACTTTCCAAATGCAAAATTCTGTCTTTTAAACTGTTATTTTCTTGCCAGATTTCTTCCATCTTCCTCAGCATTTCATTTTTAAACACTTCCATAGCTTGTGACCAGCTTTCATTTTTTGGGGGAGGTTTGGATTTTTGTTTTCCCTCCTCTGTTGTCTGGATTTTCTCTGTGTAGAAGTTGTCCAGTGTTCCAGAGTTTCTCTTGATAGTCTTTTTCTTCTGGACTTCCTTATTGATTGCCATTGTTAGCCCCGCCCCTTTTCCGCTTTGTCTTTGCACTCTGGGTCTGCCTGGGCCTTGTAAGCTCTGGGGGGATCCATTCTCCTTGTCCTCGGGGTCTGGCTTCCTGGTAGTTCCGGGTCTGCCCCTCTGCCCGACTTTCCTTCAGCAGTCTTTGGGGCTGCTTCCACAGCTGTGCTCTGGTCCAAAAGGGGTCCTCACTGGAGGTCCAAGCCTGGGCTGGAGATCGTTATTCAAGCCTAGGGCACTGCCTTTGCCTGTACAGATGCTCTTAGGGCACTGCCTTCACCCCCCCCCCCCCAAGAAGAAGGTAGTGAAAGTCCCTGGGCTGGAGATCTTTATTCGCACCTGAGGCGATGCCTTCAGTGCTTGGGAAAGGCCCTGTTTTAGCAACCTTTGTCCTGCCCCAGGCGGTGCCTTCACCCACATGGATGCTTGGGGAGCGAGCTGTCTTGCAGCACACAGGTACAAGCCCTGGGGCTGCCAGTGATTATCTGTTTGCCCCAACTGTTTTCACACTTGTGCATTGTGTTTGTGCGAGGTGTATGGTGTGGGGGTTGGGGGAGGGGCTTCTTCGTCTCGAGTTTTAGTGAGAGCTGTTTCACCCCTTTATAGTGTGGAAATGCCCCGATTCTGCGTACCTTCAATGCTGAGCCCTGTTGTGGCGTTCCTTCGTTCATCTGGACTCGTTTTTATTTCCCTTTGAGGAGTTCTGTATGCTTTGGTCAGGAGAGATCGAGCAGCTGCTCCTTACTCTGCTGCCATCTTAACTTGAAGTCTCCGTGATCTAGAATGGTCATTTTTAATATGTTAGCTTGTCCTACCCATGACCAATCAATGTTTTTCCAATTGTTTAGATCTAGTTTTAGTTGTTTGGAAAGTGTTTTGTACTTGTGGTCATATAATTCATTTATTTGTTTTGGTAGATAGATTCCTAAGTATTTAATATTGTCTAGGGTAATTTTAAATGGTGTTTCTCTTTCTACCTCTTGCTGCTGTGGTGTGTTGGAGACATACAGAAATCCTGATGATTTATGTGCATTTATTTTGTATTCTGCAACTTTGATAATGTTGTTGATTGTTTCTGTTAGCCTTTTTTTTTTAACCCTTGTACTTCGGAGTATTTTCTCATAGGTGGAAGATTGGTAAGGGTGGGCAATGGGGGTCAAGTGACTTGCCCAGGGTCACACAGCTGGGAAGTGGCTGAGGCTGGGTTTGAACCTAGGACCTCCTGTCTCTAGGTCTGACTCTCACTCCACTGAGGTACCCAGCTGCCCCCTTCTATTAGCTTTTTCATTAATTCTCTAGGATTTTTTAAGTAGACCATCATATCACCTAGAAAGAGTGATAGTTTAGTCTCCTCATTGCCTATTTTACTACCTTCAATTTCTTTTTCTTCTCTAATTGCTACTGCTAGTGTGTCTAGTACAATGTTAAATAATAGAGGCGATAATGGGCAACCTTGTTTCACACCTAAACTTATTGGCAAGGCTTCTAATTTTTCCCCATTACATATGGTGCTTGTTCATGATTTTAGATATATATTGTTTATTACATTTAGGAAAGGTCCTTCTATTCCTACACTTTCCTGTGTTTTCAATAGGGATGGATGTTGTATTTTGTCAAAAGCTTTTTCAGTATCTATTGAGATAATCATGTGGTTTTTGTATGGTCAATTATGTCAACAGTTTTCCTTATGTTGAACCATCCTTGCATTCCTGGTATAAATCCCACCTGATCATAATGAATAACCCTCCTGTTCACTTGCTGGAGACTTTTTGCTAGTATTCTCTAAGATTTTTGCATCTATGTTCATTAAGGAGATTGGTCTGTAGTTTTCTTTCTCTTTTTTTGATCTACCTGTCTCTGGGATCAGTAGCATATTTGTATCATAAAAGGAGTTTGGTAGAACTCATTCTTTGCTTATTATGTCAAATAGTTTGTAAAGTATTGGAATTAGTTGTTCTTTGGAGGTTTGATAGAAATCACTTGTGAATCCAACTGGTCCATGGGATTTTTTCTTAGGGAGTTCTCTTATGACTTGTTCTATTTCTTTTTCTGGTATGTGATTATTTAAGTATTCTCTTTCTTCTACCGTTAATCTAGGCAATTTATATTTTTGTAAATATTCATCCATCTCCCCTAGTTTGCTATATTTATTGCCATATAATTGGGTGAAATAGTTTTTAAAGATTGCCTTGATTTCCCCTTCATTAGAGGTGAGGTCTCCCTTTTCATCTTTGATACTGTCAATTTGCTTTTCTTCTTTCCTTTTTTTAATTAGATTGACCAGTTCTTTGTCTATTTTATCTGTTTTTTCAAAGTACCAGCTTCTAGTCTTATTTATTAATTCAAGAGTTCTTTTACTTTCAATTTTATTGATTTCTTCTTTAATTTTTATAATCTCCGATTTGGTATTTAGCTGGGGATTTTTAATTTGTTCCCTTTCTAGTTTTTTTTAATGTGCATGCCCTGTTCATTGATCTTTGCCTTCTCTAATTTGTTAATATATTCATTCAAGAATATAAATTTCCCTCTGACTACTATTTTAGTTGCATCCCACAGAGTTTGGTAGGATGTCTCATCATTGTCATTCTCTTCAATGAAATTATTGTTTCTATGATTTGTTCTTTAACTAACTGGTTTTGGAGAATCATATTATTTAATTTCCAATTAGTTTTTGATTTTCCTGTCCATGTGCCCTTGCTGATTATTATTTCTATTGCGTTATGATCTGAGAAGATTACATTTATTATTTCTGCTCTTTTGCATTTGTTTGAAATATTTCTATGCCCTATTACATGGTCAATCTTTGTGAATGTACCATATTTAGCTGAAAAGAAAGTATATTCCCTTTTGTCCCTATTTATTTTTCTCCGCATATCCATTGAATCTAATTTTTCTAGGATTTCATTCACCTCTCTTACCTCTTTCTTATTTATTTTTTGATTTGATTTATCTAGATCTGGAAGAGGACAAATTGGTTTTGGAGAATCATATTGTTTAATTTCCAATTGGTTTTTGATTTGCCTGTCCAGGTGCCCTTACTAATTATTATTTTTTGCATTATGATCTGAGAAGGTTACATTTATTATTTCTGCTCTTTTGCATTTGTTTGCAATGATTCCATGACCTATTACATGGTCAGTCTTTGTGAATGTACCATGTGCAGCTGAAAAGAAAGTGTATTCTCTTTTGTCCCTATGTATTTTTCTCCACATATCAATTAAATCTAATTTTTCTAGGACTTCATTCACCTCTCTTACCTCTTTCTTATTAATTTTTTAGTTTGATTTATATAGATCTGAAAGAGGAATATTTAGATCTCCCACTATTATGGTTGTACTATCTATTTCCTTCTTGAGATCTGCCAGTTTCTCCTTTATGAATTTTGGTGCTATGCCACTTGGTGCATACATATTGAGCAGTGTTATTTCCTCATTGTTTATATTGCCTTTAATCAGGATGTAATGACCTTCCCTTTCTTTTTTAATCATATGTTTTTTCTTATTTACCTTTTCATGTTTCTCTTGGTTTTTGTTATTAGAAATTGAACTTTCCATTTATTCCTGGTCTTTTCTGTGCAAATACTTGGAAATCTTCAATTTTGTTGAATGCCCATACTTTCCCCTTGCAGTATATATAGTCAGTTTTGATGGGTAGGTGATCCTTGGTTGTAGACCCAGTTCTCTTACCTTTCTGAATATTATATTCCAAACCTTGTGGTCTTTTAGTGTGAGGCTGCCAGATTTTCTGTGATCCTGATTGGTGCTCCTTGATACCTGAATTGTCTCTCTCTGCCTTCTTGTAAAATTTTTTTTTTCATTTCACTTGGAAGCTTTTGAATTTGGCAATTATATTTTTTTGCAGTTGTCTTCTGAGGGTTTAGTGTAGTGGGTGATCTATAGATCCTTTCATTGTCTATATTGTCCTCTTGTTGACGATCATCAAGGCAGTTTTGTTGTATAATTTCTTTTAGTATGGAGTTCACATTTCTATTGATTTTTTTCTTTTTCAAGATGACCAATGATTCTTTAATTATCTCTTCTAGACCTGTTTTCTTGGTTGGTCAATTTCTCAGTGAGATATTTCATGTTTCCTTCTATTTTATCAGTCTTTTGACTTTGCTTTATTTGTTCTTGCTACCTTGAGAGGTCATTGGCTTCTACTTGCCCAATTTTGGACTTTAGAGACTGGTTTTCTGCTAAAATATCTTGATTTTCCTTTTCCATTTGGTCTATTCTGTTTTTCATGGTTTCCTCCAATTTGCTTATCATTTCATTTGATTTTGGGGCATCTTTCTCCAATTGGGAATTTCTTTCTTTTAACCTGTTAATTTCCTTTTGAGTTATTTCCCACTTTTCTTGCCAATCTCTTTCATCTTTCTTATGATCTCGGATTTGAACTCTTCAAGATCTTGTGACCAATTTTCATTTTGGGGGGAAAGTTTGGATTTGATTACTTGTTTGTTCTCCTCAGCTGTTTGCTCCGTTGTCTGGATTTTTTCTGTGTAAAAGTGGTTGAGTCTTAAAAATTTCTTCTTGATCTTTCTCTTTAGAGGTTCTTGTGCATGACTTGCCATTATTATTATGATATTTTTCTTTCTCAGTCAGAAGTCTGAGTGAGGCAGACAGGCTCTTCCTATTGACCTGTGGAGTAGTTTTTGCCTGAGTCACATTGTAGTGAGACCCTCTCAGTTTTAAACTTGAGCCCAGGGTTGGTCTGTGCTCTTTAGGCTCCTATTGTTTCAAGTCTAGCTGTTCTGAGGGTCAAGCCTTCTGGTGGTCCCCTTGCTTGCTCCTCTGCCCAAAGCTCCTTTAACAGTGTCAGGGTTCTGCTTCAACAGTCTTGCACCCCTCCTCACTGGGTCCCCACCCAAGTTCTGAGCCTGCGCTCAATGTCTGCACCTGTGCTCAAGGTCTGTGTTCAAAGTCTGAGTTCTTTAGCCTCGTGGGGTCTTAAGTCTTGGTGCTCTCAGGAGAAGGCCCTGGCGACCCCAGGTATTTGCCAAGAACTTAATGAATGCCCCAAACTTGCTCTATCTCTTGTGAGCTGGCTTTGTCAATATAGGTGGTATGTGTGTGGGTAGGTTGCTCAGCTTGAGTTTTATTGAGAGCTATTTTACCCCCTTATAGCATGGAATGCCCAGATCCCAGGTACCTTCAATGCTGTGCCCTGTTGTGGGTTCCTTTCTTTGGTCTGTATTTGTTTTTTATGTCCTCTTGAGGAGTCCTATCTGTGTGGATTAGGAGAGTTTAAGCATGCTGCTTCTACTCTGCTGCCATTTTAACCTGGAAGTGCAGGTTGAACAGCTATGTGTAGAGTGGATAGAGTGTTGGCCCTGAAATCAATAAGACTTGCTTTCAAATTCAGCTTTGGATACTTGCTAGTTATGTAATCCTGGGTAAGCCACTGTTATCATTGTTGAGGGACTTGATTGAAACAATGTAATTGTTAGGAAAAGTAAAGCAGAAAGCCCTAAGTGGTAAAGGAGTTTTAAACCCTCCTTAGGTATAAACAAGAAATTAGATAATACAACTAAACTTCCTGTAGTATGATTCTTCAGGAAGACTAGCCTCCTAGTATCAATTGATGTTTTATTACTGTTAACTAAATCAATATTATTAGAATAACAATGATGATCAATAATGCATCTGACTATTAATAGTAATGATGATAGTTAAACTCAACTTCTAGATCCTACTTTGTCCCTTCAAATTGACCTAGAACTTGTTTGAGGCTGTCCTGTTGCCAAGTCAACCAACAAAAGGTCGGTAGCTGGTTTGAATTTTATAAACAAAACTTTTAATTGTGGTAATCAAACAATAAGGGAAACTGATAGAAGGGAAGAGGGTTTTAGGCATCCCTAAATTAAGTTTGATCTTAGTTCATAACTTCAGAATGTTGATAGCTGAGCTAACCAGGCCTGCTGGCCCAGTCAGGCCACTGGTCAATCTGCCTACTTTAATGGACACTGCTTGTATATAGACAAATTAGATAGCAGCTTAATTGAAGATAAATAGATGGATAGATCTGTAGCAATTTGTTGAATAGTATTAATTCAACCTAAAAATCAGTAGTAATTCTGTAACTTTCAGGTATGCTGGTTGATATTTGGCTGGACCAATAAAATGAAGAGAGAAAGCTTTGACCCCAACCACCCTGGATCCCAGGCTTCAGAATGAGTCCCAGGGTCCAGTCTCTCCCTCCCTTATATGGGGCACAGCCCAACCAATGATTGGTCTCATGCCCCAGGATGGCATCAGGAATTTCCCAAGATTTCAAGTGTCCAACTGGAAACCCTGCCCAAAGACATGTCTTCTTGCAAATTCTTGCAAAACTTAATTTCCTCATTTTTCTCATTTATAAAATGTGGATAATAATAGTACCTGTCTATTTTCTAAGGTAGTTTATGAGGGGGAAAAGAAATGTTTGATTAATTCTTTGCAAACCTTGAAGCACAATATAATTCCTAACTATTTATTACTTATTTACTAACTATATGAACTCCTCATTAATTCTACAGTCTTACGGAGTATGTATCTGAAGAATTGGCCTATTTATAATTGAATTATTTTTAACTCATTTCACTACTTGTGCCCATTCTTCTCTAACCTTCACATAATTTGCAATAGCTTAATAAAACGTCGTTGAATGCTCCTACAGAACTTGGGAATTCTACATAATGTAATTGCAATTTCTTTCATAGGAAGTGGCTAGAATTGCATTGAAAAAAAGTTAAATTTTGATTTTGTTTTCTTTCTTCAGTAGGGAGTCCCTGTCCACTTTGATTGCTATGGAAATCTTAAAGACACATTCAGACCACTGCAGAATTAAACAATGCCAGATAAAACAAGATAGATACTTGCCTTTCCACAAGACCAACTCATGTTTTACCTGAGCACAATTAAAGCAATTAAAGTGATATTTAAGCCCTTCTTCTATAAGAGTTAGCTTCATTTTGCTTCAATACTGAAATGGGGATTTTTGTATGATTTTAAAATGTTTATTCTTTCTAGACTTAATCTAAGAAAATGGTAGATTTTTCTAAGTTAAGTGCTACATTAAAAAAACATTTCAAAAATATATTAACTTATATTTCACTTCTCAAAGGTATAGAACCCCAAATAAAATATTCTGATATTTACCAACAGTGTGATATGTGTGCATAATATTTTATTTAATACTTTAAAATTATAATCTTGTTCTACTCAGTTATTCATTTTGAGATCATTTTAATTTTCATGGCATCTTGAAGCATGTTACCTTGTTTGCTGAAAAAAGTGGACAAAAGAGATATTCATAAGAGTATTAGGAGAGACCTGGCCTTATGTTTGGGGGATTCTTGAATTTACAGAAAAGAAGAGTTTTTGCAGACTATTAAAAGACAATAATTCAAAAATATTTACTTTATCAAAAATAAATTTTCCAGACATTGGAGACAGAAAGGAAAGAAAACAGCACAAAAGTAGTCATTTTTAATGTCCTTAAAATTGAATTTGATTTTGGATAGACTTATTAAGAGTTAATACCTTGTCAACACAGTCCAAGTGCAGAAGCTCCTCTCCACTAGTGACATCAAACAAATAGTTTAGGAAGTATTAACTGAAGACAACTTGGAGTGTCTTAATCAAGTTGGCATAGATAAATTAATAATAATATAGTATTAAATCAGTGGTGATGTCAGTACACTGGAAATGGATTTGCTAGGCATGATTGCTTCAATAAATGTATTAAAGGTGATAATACACATCTATTTCCAAAATTGTTTCAAATTCAAAATGATTTTCTCCTCATTGTAAAATATCCTTTAGAATTTCCAATAACTGAAAAATTAAGGAGTGCAGACAAAACTGGTCTTTATGTATGCCTATTAAATTTTATCTAGACCCCAAAGTATAAATGTCATTATTATGATTTTTAAAAGCCTATTATCTTGACATCAAAGTGAATAACACTGGATAGGTAGAGGTCAGGAAGGTCTGGTCTCTGACATTCTTTTGGTGACACTGGACAATTCATTTAATTCTGAAGTGCCTTAGACAATTCTTCATGACTTGAGTGGAAAGAGCATTGGTTTTAGAAGCAAAAGAAGAGAGTTCAATTCCCACCTCTCACTTCTACTAATTGTGTGACCTTTGCCAAATAATTTAACTTTCCTGGCTTTCAGTTTCTACTTGTGTAGACCATCCTCCTCATTCTATGCAAACCAAAGGACTTTTTGTTCAATTAAAAATTAAAAATATTAAGAATTTTGCCTTTTAAAGTTAAGTAATTAATTTCTCTTTTAAAAAAGGAATGAAATTGTGTCTAGAAATTCAGAACTCCCCATATAGTCTAAAGATATCAGTTTTCTACATCAGTTGAGATAATCATAAATTATACTAAGCATAATCAAGCCTCATATCTGAAATCAGCAGTATAAACTGTTTTTATAAAATCACATTCACATCACTCAACATGTAGTCTAAATTTATATGGATGAGGCCATGTACACTACCTTTCAAAGTTCAGTCAGCTTAGTTATGGATTCAGCATTTTACTTATGGTCTTACTTCTTTCTTCTCCTTCACATCAGTGTCTCAGTTTTTCTTTTTCTTTTACCTGTTTATCTTTGCTTTCATTGACCTCTCCCTACCTGTTAAAATCATAAAGTCATTTATGAAAATTGAAATAAACTTAAACACAAATTCAAGTAAATGAATAAATCATTGAAAGAGTATTCCTAAAATATTGTTATAGCTTCCTAAGATTGGAGGTTAATATATGGATATAAAGGATCATAGATCCATATAGTCCAATATTCTTACTAAAATATTCTCATTTTAGAAGTGAGCAATCTAAGATCCTGACTTGCACATTTCTGACAAGTAATAAATGACAGAAAAACAAGATTAGAAACCAGATTGTTTGACTCCTTCCTAAAGTCTGCAATGAAAGAAATTATTAAAGAAAACTACCCAGAGAGAGGCAAATAAGAAATAAAATTGAAATTTGATGAATTCACAGATTATGTCTAGAAAGAAATCCACAAGTGATAACTCCTAGGAATATAATAGCTAAATTCAAGAGCCTCCAAGCTAAAGAGAAAATACTGTAAGCAGTCAGAAAGAAACAATTCAAATACTGTGCAGATAGAATCAGAATCACAAAGGATTTTTATGGTATTTCTGACTTCTAGTACCATTCTGAGTTAGGAGCACACCCCATAAGGAGAAGGATGATTGCCATAGATATAATAAACTTTCCCAAGACCTTCAGAGACTGCATAATTCATATTAATAGTGAAGAGAAAATATTGCAGGAGGTGGAGCAAGATGGCAGAGTAAAGAAGATTAGCTCAGGGTCACCACAAGAATCTTTTTCAACCAATATTAAACAAAATGAATACAGGAGAGAAAGAACCAACAAGGAGACAGAGTGAAATAACTTTCAAGAAAATAAAAACACAAAAGTTAGACAGAGAACTTCTGGGGCACAGGAGTGAAAAGGGAAAAGTCAGCAGGAGACTTTAGCAAGGAGAGAGGAGTATGCCACACATCCCTACCCCACATCTGCTGTTCCAGTACTCTTATAAGAAAGAGAAAAGTTTAGAAGGAAATTGAAGGTGTGCAGAGGACAGATGCATGATACTGGCAGGGAATGATTCTGGAATGCTGAAAGGAAAGGCTAAGCTAAAACTCTGGAATTGTTAGGGGTTTGTCTTTCACTGAACGTGAACCTGGAGGGAGTGGCTGTCAAGTCCTGAGGGTTTGGTTCTGTCCATGTTGCTGTCCTGGTTCCTCTGTGTCCTTGAAGAAAGATCATGTGAGCCTGTCACTAGTCTGTAACAACATCCAGCTGTTTGCACTGTCAGTAAGCAGAGGTCTGGGTCCGGTTGGTCATGGAACTTACCCTGGGTCCCTGCCTATTCTGTCACAGACCAGTATCTCTAGTAATAACTAAGAGAGGGTTTTAGTGCAGGATATTTAGAACAGGGACTGGATTGTACAAATAATGAGGAGAGGGTGATAAGAGTAGCCAATCAAATCTTTGAAGACTTTCCCTGAGGAAATTTTAAATTCTGGGCATTTAGCTAGTGAATTAGTGCCAAGGATTTCCCTTTCCCTCTTTACTACTCTCTTTGGAAATAAAATACAATTTCCATTTGCTTTGACTGAGGAAAATCTGTGTGCTGGTCCCAAATAAGATTTTGGCCTGACCAGGCTACCTGTTAGGCCCTTCAACCCACAGTGTGGAAACCTTGATACTGGCCCCTAGTAATCTATTGATATGCATCTAATCCCATCTCACAATGCTCCCCCGCCCCCAGTATATTAACTAGGTCCAAGTCAAAATCCAGATCCTGGGACATTGCCTGGGCATATAGAGACCTAATGAACTGACACCCTTTGAAATTCTAAACATGAGAGGAATTCCAGAATCCCAGCCCAGGGCAGTCTGTGCTAACATGAGCTGACCTAAATGGGCCCAGAGGAAAGCCATGACTCCCAGTCCTGGCTTGGGGTAAGGATAAAAATCCAAGTTTGGGGTGGTTGGTGGACTGGAGGTGGGTCCTGATCTTTTTGTGGAGGGCTCAGCATAGAGTTCCTGGACTGGACAATCAATTGTGTGCCCAATTAGATCAAGTACACAATGAGACAAAAAATCTTACATTTAAGCTTGAGGGCAGAATTTGAGCAGGTCCTGAGTAACCAAGCCCAGAGTAAGATAAAAAGCTTATACCCAAGGCAAGTCCTTAAGCTGAAAGCATCTCAAGGGTTAATTTAATCAGCAATGGGAGGTGACTATAAGAACTACCAGTCCTCAAGTCATCACACCATATTGGAAGAGGGTACCCTAACTTCCCAGAAAACAGCACCTACCTTTAAAAAGGTAGGATAATTGAGTAAACAACAAATAAGGCAACTGACTATAAAGAAATTTTATGGAAAGAAAGAACAAGATACAGAAACAGAAGGGGAAAGTGGAAGCAAAACAAACACAAGCAAATTTGAAAAGAAAAATATGGACTGAACACAGATTCTGGGAGAGTCCAAAAAAGATTTCAAAAACCAATAAAAGGCAGAGGAAAAGTGGAGAAGAGAAATGAAAGCAATGCAAGAAGAAATTAAAAAGGAGACCCAAAAGCTGACAGTGAAAAATCAAGCCTTAAAAATTTGAATTGAGCAATGAGAAACTAATGATTTCATGAGAAATCAAGAAACAATAAAACAAAAGCAAAGGCATGAAAAAACAGAAAACATATAATATCTTATTGAAAAAACAACTGACTTGAAAAATAGATGCAGGAAAGACAATTTAAGAATTATTGGACAACTTGAAAGCCATGATCAAAAAAAAAAAGGATGGACATCATAATACAAGAATTTATCTATACCTTGCTCTTTGTCTCCATAAAAATTATTTAGAGTTAGGTACCTTTTTGGTATTTTGCTCATTTTCCCTATCAATTTATAGGTAGCCTCTGTTTTCTAGGAAGTTGGGGTACCGGTACCCTTATTTTCTGGTTTTCTTTTACCAGTTTCAGTTCTTGGAGGATGAAGTGATAGTCTGAGGGCTGAGAGTACTGATAGCCCTCTCCCCCTGCTGATTCATTTGACCCTTGAGATGTTGATAGCTTAATGACTTGCCTCAGGCTTAGGTGTAAACTCTTGATCTCACTCTGAAATTGATCAGCTCAGGGGGCTGATTAAATTCTAGCCCTAGCCTGAGATGCAAGGTTTTGGTCTCACTGTGTACTTCATCCAATAAGTCACACTCTCTATTGCCCTATCCTGGAACTCTGCAATTAGTTTTAAGCAAAAAGGTCCAGGGCCCCCTTTGGTATTATCAGCCACACGGAACTGTGCACTATGTCCTCATATCAAGCCCAGACTGGGATTCCTGGGTTCACTTTAGGTCCATGTGGATCAGTCCACTTCAGCCCAGACTGTCCTAGGCTGGGACTCTGGACTTCTCCACAGGTTTGAAATTTCAAGGAGTGTGAATTAGCTTATACCACAATTTGCCCAGGTAGATCAAAATCTGAATATTGACTTGGGCTTAGATTCTTAACCTTGGAAGCAGATGTGGAGTGGAGATATGCGGTTTGCTCTTCCTGTATTCATTTTGTGGTGATATTTGTGACATGGAGCTGTCCAGTTTACCATCTTGGCTCCTTCCCTGAAGTCCACAATACAAGAAATTATCAAAGAAAACTGCCCAGAGATCCTCAAACAAGAAATAAAATTGAAATTGGAAGAATTCATAGATTACTTCCAGAAAGAAATCCTCAAGTGAAAACTTCCAGGAATATAATAGCTAAATTCAAGAGCCCCCAAGTCAAGAAGAAAATACTGTAAGCAGACAGAAAGAAACAATTCAAATACTGTGCAGATACAATCAGATTCACAAAGGACATAGTCGCTTCTATATTAAAGGATGGAAAGGCATGGAATATATTATTCAGGTAGTCAAAAGATCTAAGCTTATAACCCAGAGTCACATATTCAGAAAAACAGTATATTCTTTAAGGGGGAAAATGAGCATTCAATAAGATAAAAGATTCCTAAGCATTCCTGAGGAATAAGCCAGATTTAAACAAAAAATTTGAAGCCCAAAAACAAGATGCAAGAGAAATCTAAAAAGGTAAATAAGAAAGATAATATTTAAGGGCTTCATTAAGGTCAAATGTATGTATTTTTACATGGAAGAAGGATAGCTGTACTTCTCAAAAATTTTTCTTAGTAATAAAGAAGATAGAAAGAATATACTTAGATGGTTAGGAAGCAAACTAATTATGACGACATGATGCATATGATGATGTATGATGATATGATGTGTATGTATTGTAATGGGGATAATTTGAGGAAAGGTGTGTGGTAAAAGGGGATTTTGAAAGGAGGTTGTCAGGGACTTGCTAGGTAGGTAATCTAGGTTACAGGTAGGCTGGAATAAGGAGATTCAGGATACAATATGGGCTGAAGTCAGGGAGTATAACACTGAAGGGAACAAGATCTTCAGGGAGAGGGAGAATTAATCTAAACAGGCAAAGACAGCAGGGCTTATAGACTTGGACTTAGACTTAAACACCAACTGAGGGAAATAGATTGAACTGAAATTAACTACAGGCTTTAGTTAATTTCACAGGAAGGGACTTGTTTTAAAGTTACACCTTCCTTCAAGATGGATACCCTGGCTTCCCTTCAAGCCCAAAATATATTGGTTCTTTCCCTCTTCTTCTCTCTCTTAATAACTATCTGACAAATTAACTAACAGGTCTGTTGAAACACAAAAGGATTTATTATCTTTAAGGATGACTTGTCAGAAAAGTGGATTAAGGAAGCCCTAACAGTTGTTTATAGGAATCTTAGGTGGGGGAAGGGAGGCAGAGATGGAGTCTAAGCAAGGTCCTACCTTAGCTCAACTCTCAAGGTGCTCTTGATGTCTAAAGGTAATAAAATAATGACTAACCAATTTCTTTAGATAAAATACTGCCAAATTATAGTTAAACCCCTCACAGATTTGAACTACTCTCTAATTTACTCTCCTTATTAACTCCACAGACATTTAAGGTAAGGGAAGGAAGGTAGGAAATAAGATAGGATATGGAAATACAAAGGTTTTATCTAAACTAACAATTCTTAAATAAATATTCCAAAGCTAGACTCAATTTTCAATTCTTCAGATAGGTAAGGAAGCAGCTCAGCTGGTCTGAAACTCTCTCCACGAGATTCCCCAAACCAACTGAGTTCTCTCCCTCAAGATTCCAAACCCCTAACTGATTTCAGAACTCAACCAAAGCTTGAAAAAACTATCATGACCCCCTCTCTCTGTACTACAGTATATGTGATGACATGAAATGTTATGTGTGTGATATGTATGCATATGATATGATATATTAAAAAAAACAAGGGGTAAAAAGAGGATTGCACTAAGAGAAAAGGGATAAATTATATAACATAAAGAAGCGTAAAAAAACATTTAGAGAGGGGAGGATAAGGGTGGTGACAGTGCTTAAATTTTACTCTCATTATAACTGGCTCAGGAAGGGAAAAACAAATATACTCATTGGGGTATATAATTTATATATTACCCTACAGAGAAGTAGAAGGGAAATAAGATAAGAGAAGGGGGAGGTAATTAGAGGGAGGAGGAAATAGGTGGTTGATAAAAAGCAAAACTATGGTGAGAAGGAACAGAGTGAAAGGGAATAGAGCAGGATCAAAAGGGGTAAAGAAGATGGAGGGCAATACACAGTTAGTAATCATAAAGCTGACAGTGAATGGGATGGACTCGTGCATAAAAAGGAAGGGGATAGCAGAGTGGATTAAAAATAGAATACTACTATATATTGTTTACAAGAAACACATTCAAGGTAGGGTGGCACACATAGATTAGAGGAAAAAGACTATAGAAGAATTTGTTATACAGCATCGAAAGTAAAAAGAGCAGGAGTAGCAATCATGATACCAAAATTAAAGCAAAAATTTATCTGATTAAAAGAGATAAAGAAGTTAATTACATCTTGCTAAAAGATACTATAAACAATAAAGTAATATCAGTACTAAACATCTATGCACCAAATGGTATGACATCCAGATTTCTAAAGGAGAAAATAAAGGACCTTAAGGAGGAAAAAGATAGTTAAATCATATTAGTGGGGGACCTCAACCTTCCCCTTTCAGAAATCAAAACAATCAGTAATCAGATTAAAAAGTGTTCTAGATACCTCCTGATCTGAGAGATGCAAATTAAAACAATTTTGTGGTGCAACTTCACACCTAGCATATTGATCAATATGACGGTAAAGGAAAATAATACATGTTGAAGGGTATGTGAGCTCTTTGCATATCCCCTTTTTGTGTGTCTCTCTTGCTTTGGTTCCCTCTTTTTATATGGTCCTTTGACCTTCCCTTTAAAGGCCAATTTCAAAAACAGAGCTCAGAAAGGTAAGAATAGTAATGAATTCATCATCAAGGTGGTTATTAGGTAAATCATTGTTTCTTTTTTTATTTTTCTTCTTTGACTTATCATCTATGATCATCATCAACACAAAGTTAAATTCCTAATGTATATAAGAGTGAAACATCCTACTGGGAATGAATTCTACACTCACACAGACACATACACACACTACCAAATCAATAATGTAAGTAGTTTTTGCTATTTCAGTTTCTCAAAAAACAATTCTGGTTCTGGGTTAAGATGGAGGCAGAGTAAAAAGCAGCTCTTAACCTCTCCTGACCAAAACACACAAAACTCCTCAAGGAGACATAAAAACAAGTCCAGACGAACGGAGGAACCCCACAACAGGGTGCAGCGTGGAAGGTACGTAAAATCGGGAAATTTCCATGCTATAAAGGGGTGAAACAGCTCTCACTAAACCGCAGGCTGAGCAACCACCCCACCCCCACCCTCTCCACACACAACACCTATAGCGCCAAATACAGTTAAAAAGAAATAGAGCAAGTTTGGGGCACCCATCGAGTCATTGGCAGCCACAGGGCCTGTTCCTGAGAGCAGCAAGATTTGGGACCCCAATAAGCCAAAGAACGCACCCAAAATTTCAGCGCGGGAGAGCATAGGCGCTGGGGAGGCGTGGGTGGAGGCAGACACAGCAGAGCCAAAGCTCTGAAACCCTGAGTGTGGAACCAGTGCAGACAGGTATACGACTGTGGAAGCAGCGCCCTGAGACTTGTAAAGGAACCTCCAGCAGAGGATCATGCAAGGGGGTCTACCAAGGGGCTTGACCTTGGAAAAAACCAGAACTCAGACCTCAGAAGCCAAAGGACCGCAGTGAGGATAAAGCTGAGAAGCTGCTCAGACTCAGGAAGTTCAGAAGAGAAAGATAAACAACAAGAAAAAGAAGTCTTTAACACTCGACAACTTTTACACAGAGAAAATCCAGACAACTGAGCAAACAGAGGAGGAGAACAAACAAGAATCCGGACCCTCCTCAAATAAGGAAAACGGGTCACAAGCTATGGAAGAGTTCAAAACTGAGATTCTGAGGAAGATGGAAGAGATCTGGAAAGAAAATAATAGTTTAAAATGTAGAATATTACAATTGGAAAGTGAGGCTCAGAAATCAAATGAACTGATAAGCAAATTGAACACCAGAAATGACCAGATTGAAAAGATCATAGCTGAAAACAAAAAGTTTAGAGCCGAAAACCAGTCCCTAAAGGCTAGAATTGAGCAATTAGAAGCTAATGATCTCTCAAGACAACAAGAACAAATAAAACAAAGTCAAAAGACTGAAAAAATAGAAGGAAATATGAAATATCTCAATGAGAGAGTGACAGACCAAGAAAACTGGTCTAGAAGAGACAATTTGAGAATAATTGGTCTTCCAGAAAAACCAGAAATTAATAGAAACCTGGACTCCATACTAAGAGAAATTATTCAGCAAAATTGCCCTGAAGTCCTACAACAAGAGGGAAATATAGACATCGAAAGGATTCATAGAACACCCACTACATTCAATCCAGAGAAGAAAACGGTTAGAAATATTATTGACAAATTCAAAAGCTTTCAAGCAAAAGAAAAAATCTTACAAGAAGCCAGAAAGAGACAATTAAAATATCAGGGAACACCAATCAGGATCACACAGGATCTGGCAGCCTCCACGCTAAAAGACCGTAAGGCTTGGAATACAATATTCAGAAAGGCAAGAGAGCTGGGCCTGCAACCACGGATGAACTACCCATCAAAATTGACTATATATTTCCAGGGGAAAGTATGGGCATTCAACAAAATTGAAGAATTCCTAGTATTTGCACAGAAAATACCAGGGCTAAATGGAAAGTTTGATATCCAACCACAAAAATCGAGAGAAACATGAAAAGGTAAATAAGAAACAGAGGGGAAAGAAAGAAAACTTATAATTTTTAAATTTGCCTTTCTAAGGGCTTCAGTAACATCTAATTATATGTATTCCTATGTAGAGAAATGTTATGTATAATTCTCTGTAGTGAACTCTATTCACTATTATAGTATCCGCTATTATAGTAATCAGAAGAATAATTCACAGGGTGAGGGTGGAACGCTAAATCATCTAAGATGACATGAGGGATAAGAAAGAGGGGGTGAATAGCAGGGGACACCAAGAGAAACTTGAGTGAATAAGAAAAATAGGATATTCTATTACACACAAAGAGGGTATGGGAAGGAGAGGGGACAAATATTATTATAAGTAGGAGAAGAAGAGAATATTAAGAGATAATAATCAAACCTTACTCTCAGTGTAATCAACCCGGAGAGGGAAGAGTAGCTATACTATCCATTGGGACATAAAACTCTTATCTAACCCTTCTGAGAAAGTCAGAGGGGATAAATAAAGAGAAACAGGGGATTGGGGAGGTCAAAAAAAGGGAGGGGAGAAGAAGGGAAAGGGAATTCATAAGGTCGTTAAAAACAAAAAGGGGGGGAAATAAGGGAAGGGGTAGGAAGGGAAGTCAGTCAAGGGAGGGGATAAGGGATAGGGTCTTAATAGCAAACCACTGGTTTTAAAGGATACAGTTTAAGGAAAAGGGGTAGGAATAGGGGAGGAAATGAAAATGTCAGCAAATGCACAACTGATGATTATAACTCTGAATGTGAATGGGATGAACTCGCCCATAAAACGGAAGCAAATAGCAGAGTGGATTAGATACCAAAATCCTACCATATGTTGTCTACAAGAAACACATATGAGATGGGTGGACATACACAAGTTTAAGGTTTAGGGCTTGAGCAAAATCTTTTGGGCCTCAAATGAGAAAAAGAAGGCAGGAGTGGCTATTATGATTTCTGACAAAGCCAAAGTAAAAATAGATATGATTAAAAAAGACAGGGAAGGTCATTACATCCTGATTAAAGGCAGTATAAACAATGAGGAAATAACACTGCTCAATATATATGCACCAAATGGCATAGCATCCAAATTCATAAAGGAGAAAGTGGCAGAGCTCAAGAAGGAAATAGATAGTAAAACCATACTAGTGGGAGATCTAAATATTCCTCCCTCTTTCAGACCTAGACAAATCAAACCGAAAAATAAATAAGAAAGAGGTAAGAGAGGTGAATGAAGTCCTAGAAAAATTAGATTTAATTGATATGTGGAGAAAAATAAATAGGGACAAAAAGGAATACACCTTCTTTTCAGCTGCACATGGCACATTCACAAAGATTGACCATATAATAGGGCATAGAACCATTGCAAAAAATGCAAACGAGCAGAAATAATAAATGTAAACTTCTCAGATCATAATGCAATAAAAATAATAATTAGTAAGGGCACCTGGACAGGAAAATGAAAAACTAATTGGAAATTAAATAATATGATTCTCCAAAACCAATTTGTCAAAGAAGGAATCATACAAACCATCAATAATTTCATTGAAGAAAATGACAATGATGAGACATTCTACCAAACTCTGTGGGATGCAGCCAAGGCAGTACTCAGGGGGAAATTTATATCCTTGAGTGCATATATTAACAAATTAAGGACGGCAGAGATTAATGAATTGGGCATGCAACTCAAAAAATTAGAAAGTGAGAAAATTAAAAATACCCAGATGGAAACTAAATTAGAAATACTAAAAATCAAGGGAGAAATTAATAAAATCGAAAGTAAAAGAACTATTGAATTAATAAATAAGACTAGAAGCTGGTACTTTGAAAAAACAGATAAAATAGACAAAGTACTGGTCAATCTAATAAAAAAAAGGAAAGAAGAAAACCAAATTGATAGTATCAAAAATGAAAAGGGAGACCTCACCTCTAACGAAGAGGAAATTAATGCAATCATTAAAAACTATTTTGCCCAATTATATGGCAATAAATATAACAATTTAGGAGATATGGACAAATATTTACAAAAATATAAACTGCCTAGATTAACAGCAGAAGAAATAGAATATATAAATAATCCCATATCAGAAAAAGAAATTGAACAAGCCATCAAAGAACTCCCTAAGAAAAAATTGCCAGGGCCTGATGGATTCACAAGTGAATTCTATCAGACATTCAAACAGCAACTAATCCCAATACTATACAAATTATTTGATATGATGAGCAAAGAAGGAGTCCTACCAAATTCCTTTTATGACACAAATATGGTACTGATTCCAAAGCCAGGGAGACCAAAAACAGAGAAAGAAAACTACAGACCAATCTCCCTAATGAACATAGATGCAAAAATCTTAAATAGAATACTAGCAAAGAGACTCCAGCAAGTAATTAAGAAGATCATCCACCATGATCAGGTAGGATTTATACTAGGAATGCAAGGTTGGTTCAACATTAGTAAAACCATCCACATAATTGACCATATCAACAGTTTAACAAATAAAAATCACATGATTATCTCAATAGATGCTGAAAAAGCCTTTGACAAAATACAGCATCCATTCCTATTGAAAACACTGAAAAGTATAGGAATAGAAGGACCTTTCCTAAAAATAATAAACAGTATATACCTAAAACCATCAACAAACATCATATGCAATGGGGATAAATTAGAAGCCTTCCCAATAAGATCAGGAGTAAAACAAGGATGCCCATTTTCACCTCTATTATTCAACATAGTACTAGAAACACAAGCAGTTGCAATTAGAGAAGAAAAAGAAATTGAAGGTATCAAAATAGGCAAGGAGGAGACTAAGTTATCACTCTTTGCAGATGATATTATGGTATACTTAAAAAATCCTAGAGAATCAACTAAGAAGCTTGTAGAAATAATCAACTTTAGCAAAGTTGCAGGATACAAAATAAATGCACATAAATCATCAGCATTTCTATACATCTCCAACACACTAGAGCAACAAGAAGTAGAAAGAGAAACACCATTTAAAATCACCGTAGACAATATAAAATACTTCGGAATTTATCTACCAAAACAAACACAGCAATTATATGAAAACAACTACAAAACACTTTCCAAACAAATAAAACTGGATCTAAACAATTGGAAAGCCATTGATTGCTCATGGGTAGGAAGAGCTAACATAATAAAAATGACAATTCTACCCAAATTAATTTACCTATTTAGCACCATACCTATCAAGCTACCAAAAAACTTATTTACTGAATTAGAAAAAACTATAACAAATTTCATTTGGAATAACAAAAGATCAAGAATATCAAGGGAAATAATGAAAAAAATGTGAAGGAAGGGGGCCTAGCAGTACCAGATATTAAACTATATTATAAAGCAGCAGTCATCAAAACAGTATGGTACTGGCTAAGAGACAGAGAGGAGGATTAATGGAATAGACTTGGGGTAAATGACATCAGGAAGACAGTGTATGATAAACCCAAAGAGCCCAACTTTTGGGACATGAATCCACTATTTGACAAAAACTGCTGGGAAATTTGGAAAACAATATGGGAGAGATTAGGTTTAGATCAACATCTCACACCCTACACCAAGATAAACTCAGAATGGGTGAACGACTTGAATATAAAGAGGGAAACTATAAATAAATTAAGTGAACACAGAATAGTATACTTGTCAGATCTCTGGGAAAGGAAAGATTTTAAAACCAAGCAAGAGTTAGAGAAAATTACAAAATGTAAATTAAATGGTTTTGATTATATTAAACTAAAAAGCTTTTGTACAAACAAAAACAATGTAGTCAAAATCAGGAGGGAAACAACAAATTGGGAAAAAATCTTTATAACGAAAAACTCTGACAGGGGTCTAATTACTCAAATATACAAGGAGTTAAAGCAATTGTATAAAAAATCAAGCCATTCCCCAATTTATAAATGGGCAAGAGACATGAATAGGCAATTTTCAGGTAGAGAAATCAAAAGTATCAATAAAAGTACATGAGAAAGTGTTCCAAATCTCTAATAATTAGAGAAATGCAAATCAAAACAACTCTGAGGTATCACATCACACCTAGCAGATTGGCTAAAATGAAAGAAGGGGAGAGTAATGAATGTTGGAGGGGATGTGGCAAAATTGGGACATTAACGCATTGCTGGTGGAGTTGTGAACTGATCCAGCCATTCTGGCTGGCAATTTGGAATCAGGCTCAAGGGGCTATAAAAGAATGCCTGCCCTTTGATCCAGCCATACCATTGTTGGGTTTGTATCCCAAAGAGATCATAGATAAACAGACTTGTACAAAAATATTTATAGCTGTGCTTTTTGTGGTGGCAACAATCTGGAAAAGGAGGGTATGTCCTTCAATTGGGGAATGGCTGAACAAACTGTGGTATATGCGGGTAATGGAATACTATTGTGCTAAAAGGAATAATAAACTGGAGGAGTTCCAGGCGAACTGGAGAGACCTCCATGAAGTGATGCAGAGCAAAAGGAGCAGAGCCAGAAGAACATTGTACACAGAGACTGACATACTGTGGTAAAATCGAATGTAATGGGCTTCTGTACCAGCAACAATGCAATGACCCAGGACAGCTCTGAGGGATTTATGGTAAAGAACGCTACCTACACTCAGAGGAAGAACTGCAGGAGAGGAAACATATAAGAAAAGCAACTGCTTGAAAGCATGGGTCGGGGTGGACATGATTGGGGATGTGGACTTGTAACTACCACACCAATGCAACCACCAACAATTTGGAAATAGGTCTTCATCAAGGACACATGACAAAACCAGTGGAAATTTGTGTCGGCCATGAATGGGGGAAGTGCAGGGGGTGATGGGGAAAGTTGGAGCATGAATCATGTAACCATGTTAAAAATGATTATTAAGAAATGTTTAAAAAAAACAATTCTAACTTCATTAGAATGTTATATGTAGTATACAGAATTGGGGGGATATAGTTTTTTCTAGCTTTGGCTGAGTTTCAAAATCAGTTGGACATTTAGAATCTTGAGGAGAGGGGCAGTTGACTGGATCTTCCGTGGAGAGAGGAAGTCAATGATCGAGCTCTTAGATTATCTAGCTTCAATATTGAAATTTAGCCTAGCATTGATATTTTTACTTAAGAAATTATTAATTTAGATAGACCCTTTATATCTTCCTTTCCTAATACCACCCTGCCTTCCCTCCCTTACCTTAGTGGCTGTGGAGTTTATAAGGAGAGAAATTAGAGAGGAGTTAAATCTGTGAAGAGTTATCTAATTGACAGCATTATTTATAATTTAATCAAATCATCATTTATTCCCTTTAGATAGATTTTGTAAAACTGAGTAAGGCAGTTCCTTACTCAGATTCCATCTTCACTTCCCTTCCCCCACCTGAGGTTCCTGAGATAACTGATAGGGCTTTCTTTTAACCTACCTTCCTAACAAACATTCTTCAAACAATTAAACCCTTTGTTTTTCAATAGTCCTATTTAGTGTAATTTGTCTGTTAGTTAACAAGAGGGGAGAAGAGGGAAAGAGACAACATACTCTGGGCTCAGAGGGTAGCTGGGCATCCATCTTGAAGGAAGGTGTTACTTCAAAATATGTCCCTTCCTGTGAAATTAACTAAAGCCTGTTTGTTAATTTCAGTCTAGTCTATTACCCTCAGCTTGTGTTTGAGTCTAAGTCCCAGTCTGTAAACCTGCAGTGTTAATCTGTTTAGTTTAACTTCTCTTCTCCCAAAAGATCTCTGTTTCCCTTTTGTGTTATACTCCTGACTTCAGTCCTATTATACCTTGAATCTCCTTTAATCCCAGCCTACCTGAAGCCTAATTTATCCACTTACCAAGTCTCCAACATCCTCCTTTCAATTCCCTTATCCCAAACACCTTTCCTCAAATTACCCTCATAACATATATAAACACAGACTTCAGATTATGTTAACTAAGAAACCATTAACAGTCACCTGTTTTTCTCTTTTAACATTTAAAAAATATTCAGATGAAAGTTTGAGGACAGAGTGCTTTAAATCTGCCAAAAAAAAACAGAAAAATCCTTTAATGTGTTTGAGAATATGAATTTGCTAAATCATTATAATTTGGTTGAGAGTTCTTCATAAATATTTTTGCATATTTTTTCTTACCATAACTAAACCAAATCATTTGAAATAACATATGTTCATATTCCAAAGATCAACAACTTTTATCTGAAGATTAGCAACATAAATCATTGTCCATTTTTAACTTGGTAGTTAAGCAGTGGAGTTAGGTCTGAAGCTTGTTACTTGCCCATAATCACATAGCCAGTACATGTTGGAGGGAAGATGTAAACAGCTATTATTGAATTCTATTCACTATTCTTCCTTGCTTCTCCCCAATTGGAAATATATTATCTGAAGAAAAAACAGCAGTGTAAAAGGCATCTTCTCCCTTTATAGCTGATCATAAAAATCATCTGTGATACTATGACTCTATAGGTTCTACTATGTGGGAAGCATATGGTTATATTTTTCTCCTTTTTCTTTGTAAAAATATACTTATATCTGCAAATCAATTTTTCATATTTTTTAAGCCTAATTGCAAAAAGAAACAGATAAAGAAAAAAATGGAAAAGTTTGTGAAACACTAGACTAGACAATTGAAACAAATTGGGCTTAGCATAGTGCTAATGATTTTACTTTAATTTTGTTACTGACACATGTTATGTTGATTTTTAACAGAAATATTTGGTAAGCTGAAGTGTTGGCCAGAATCCAGAAACCTACAGGATTCACTCCTCCCCCAACCCACAGGCTTGAATTAGAAGGGGTGGGCATAAGCTAGCTCAGTGTTCCTTCTACCCCTTCCCAACAAGCAGTTAGAAATCAGTTGGAAATGTAGGTTTATCAGATAATTTCTGAGAAGGCTAGGCAAAGCTATTCTCCTTAAGATGTTTACTTTCTCAACTTATTTCCCCACAGGTTTGACTAGGGAAGATAGGAGAATCTTGATGTGTAGTAGCTATCAGGGACAGAACAAGGATCTGACTTGTTGGGCTGGCAACTAAAAGGAACCAAGCTTTATGGAGGAAGTGAGTATTCCCAAATAAATAGCCAGGCACAGCTACCTCAAAGATGAAATTTTACTGATAAAAGAGAAAGGGGAAGGGAGGGAAGGCTTTTAAGGATTAGCATAAGATCTGGGAAGCCCTGAACTGTTAGGTAGAAACAGCCTCTCCCCACTCAGGAGGAAGGGGCAGACTTTATAACAGCTTGCCCTCAGAGCCTATAATTATCACTTCTAATATCTGAAACAACTAAATGGTAACAAAATACTCTTGCAGGAAAGGTCTAGTTCAGCTAAACAAGCTAGGAGCAGTGGAGAACCTAAATGGCTTTTTTCACAGCCCACCAAAGCTATCCAGAACTGTGCTCAGCAAACAGAGTGACCTGCTCACTTCAACCCCCAGGAATCAACTGTCTTAACTGCCCTATCACCCAGAGTTTTCCAGGGGGGCTCCCCTGGAATTCTGGGTGAGGTTTGACCCTATATCTTGCAGGAATTCCACCCTGGCATTTTCCATGTTACACACATGATCAACATAAATGGTAAAACTTAGATCCTCTTCTAGCAATGAAATGTGAAAAGACTTATGTGAGCTGATGCAGAATGAAGGGAACAGAACCAGTTGAACATTATACACATCAACAATAATTTCACTACTCTTAGCAATGCACCAGGGACTCCTGATGAAAAATGCCATCCACATCCAAAGAAAGAAACATCGCAGTTTGAATTCTGACTGGAACATACTCTACATCACCTTCTTTTTTTTTAATTTTTTTAAATTTTCTTTTGTTTGAACCTTCTTCCACAAAAAGACTAATAAGGAAAAATATTTTACTTTATTGCACATGTAAAATCTTTATCAGTTTATTTGCTGTTTTGGGAGGGAAGAAGAAGAAATAGGGGAGAGAAATTACAGAGGTGGGGAAAATTTGGTTCAAATAAAAAAAACAAAGGTTGAAATTATTCTTACATGTAATTGAGGAGTAAAATAAAATGCTATTAAAAATTCTGTTAGAGAATCTATACTGACTATTTTTATACTCAGCTATTAAATTTCTGAAGTGCCAAGTCATTAAAAATAAGTTAATGGATTCTACTGTATGATGAGACAGGGAGAGTTTACTTTTTTTTAAATGAATGTAAACATAGTTTCAAATACTCAGAAGAGTGAAAAATATATTAATCGTGCATATAAGAACAGAATAAACAACTGGCCAAAATTTTCTTTGGGAAGCTCTTAGAAAATAAATAAGGCCAGGAGGTGGAACTTCATATTCCATTAGACACCAATTTTCATCCTTTTAGAGTTTTTGCTAAATTTTAACACAAAAATCTCTATAAATAATTATTCCCACAATCATAGAATCATTTTCTTGAACTCCTGGCTATGTGTTTTCTTCTAGTTCTTCATTATTTTTAAAAGAAAAAGCTTGATGATTCAATAAATGAAGCATTGGACTTGGAATCAAGAAGTATATTTATGGGAATAATAAAAACACCTCAGCATTATTGTAAGTTTCAAAAGAAGTAATACATAAAATGCTAGTTATTATTTTATGATTATTATAATGTTAATCATCTCCAACATTATTTAATATTAAACAAAATAAGGACATGCTTCAAAAATATTAGATTGTTTAAATTCTAACAGAGAGATCACTATGAGAAAGTTTCCTGAAAAACCTTCCAATCACCTATGACCTCTGGCAGTAGTCAGAAATAAATTGGCTAATTAAGGCCCCTAAATCTTTGATATTACCTGAATTATTGAAGTTAGATGTTGCATTGATTAAATTTACTGACAAATGGTGATATGTTTTGTGTTACTGTGCTTTCCAGAAGAGTCAGGGCTAAAAACATGGAAGTATTCAACTTCAACTAATGATAGCCAAGTGCAATTCAAAGGAACTCCTGGCCAATTCATTTGGTTAGGCGTTAATAGAATGAGTGCTTTAAAATTGGCATTATATTACTGTATAGCTCTTTTCAATGCTTAATTTTTCAAAAGCCATTAAAAAGTGATTAGTACTGGCACAGTAGATATTAATGAACTGAGACAACTGTGGTTTAGCATTGGAAACTACAAGGTAAGCAATATATTAACCATGCTAGCAGATTAAATAAATTTAGCATTTAAATATGTATCTCCCAGATCTTCGTCACTGAAAATGAACTGTTTTATGAGGAAAAAAACTTACATAGTACATGCACAACTTTCCTACGTAATACTCTCTTTATTGCTGCTTCCTTTCAAGTTTCTTCTTAAAAATAAGAAGAATGAGGTTCCAGGGTGAAGTCAAGATGGCAGAGCAATCCATATCAGCTCTGGGCCACCACAAAAATCTTCTCCAACAAAGATTAAAATAGAACCACAAAACAAATACAGGAGTGAAAGAACCAACAAGGAGACAGAATGAAACAACTTTCAGGAAAAGAAAAACTCAAAAGGTAGGCAATGCAATAGCTGGAACACTGGGGTGAGAGGAAAGCAGAGCCAACAAGAAGCTATAGCAAGAAGGGAAGAGCAAACCACACCCTCACACCCCACACCTGCTATCCAAAGTTCAGAACCTAATCCCAAGCCATCATCCATAACATGAGATCCTGTCTGGGTAAAGAGTGGTACAAGCCAACCCATACGCTTTGAAATTTCAAACCTGCACAGAAGTCCAGAGCCCCAGCCCAGAGAATTCTAGTCTGGGCTTGGGAAAAAAGCATAGTTCACTCTTTGGGGTGGCTGATAGTACTAAATACTAAGTACTGATCTTTTAATCTAAAGCTCAGGGTGGAGCTCCAAGGCAGGACAATCAAGACTGTGCCTGAATGGATCAAGTACACAGTGAGACCAAAAAAAAAGTGAGTCTAAGCCTGGGGCTAGAATTTGATAAGCCCCTGACCTGATCAAAATCCAAGTCAGATCAAAAGCTTACACCTAAGCCTGAGGCAAGTCTTTAAGCTATCTGCATCTCAAGAGTGAATTTAATCAGCACGGGGAGGGGACTCTCAGAGCTCTCAGCCCTCAAACCATCACATCATCCCCCAAGCCAACTTATAAATATATAGAAAAAATTAGAAAAAAAAGTACCTAAATCAAAAGAATTTTTATGGAGACAAAGAGCAAGGTACAGACGTAGAAGGGTACAGTGAAAACAAAGGAAACACACACAAGGTTGAAAAGAAAAATATGAATTGGACACAGATTCTGAAAGAACTCAAAAAAGACTTCAAAAACCAATTAAGAGAGGCAGAGGAAAAGTGGGAAAGAGAAATGAAAGTGATGGAAGGAGAAATGGAAATAATGCAAGAAGAAATGGGTCAATTGAAAAAGGAGAACCAAAAACTAACAGAGGAAAATCAGACCTTAAAAATCAGAATTTATAATCTAGAAACTAATGATTTAATGAGAAATCAAGGAACAATAAAGCAGAATGAAAGGAATGAAAAAAAACAAAGGAAAACATGAAATATCTTATTGAGGGGCAGCTGGGTAGCTCAGTGGAGTGAGAGTCAGGCCTAGAGACAGGAGGTCCTAGGTTCAAACCCGGCCTCAGCCACTTCCCAGCTGTGTGACCCTGGGCAAGTCACTTGACCCCCATTGCCCACCCTTACCAATCTTCCACCTATGAGACAATACACCGAAGTACAAGGGTTTAAAAAAATATATCTTATTGAAAAAAGAAAACTGACATAGAAAATAGATCTAGAAGAGAAATTGAGAATCATTTGACTACCTGAAATCCATGATCGAGAAAAACCATTTGCCATCAAATTATAAGAAATTATCAAAGATAGTTATTTTTTAAGAAATCCTCAAACAAGAAAGAATTTGCAGATCACCTGCAGAAAGAAATCCTCAAGTGACAACTTCCAGGAATGTAATAGCTAAATTCAGGCACCACCAAGCTAAGGAGAAAATTTTTCAAGCAGTCAGAAACCATTCAAATACCATGGAGTTATAATCAGGATCACACAGGTCTTAGCAGCTTCTACATTAAAGGATAGAAAGTCATGAAATATGGCATTCAGGAAGGTTAAAGATTTGGAATTAAAACACAGGTCACCTATCCAGCAAAACTGATTACATTCTTTAAGGGAAAATATTGGACATTCAATAAGATAAAAGATTTCCAAGCAGTCCTGAGCAATCAGTCAGATATAAAAAAATGAAATCCAAACATGAGACAAGAGAAGCCCCAAAAGGTAAATAAGAAAGAGAAAATTTATGAGATTCATTAAGGTCAAAATGTTTATATGTCTACATGGGAAAAGGATTTCTATGATTCTCAAAAATTACTCTTAGTAGTAGAGAAGATTAAAGAAATTTACTCAGAAAGGGGGTGGGGAAGTAAGCTGATTATGATAAGATAATGTAGATGATAATATAAGATGATATGATTCATATGTAAATATGATTATATTAAATTATATATATATGATATGTATGCATATGAATGATATGTGTAAAAAATCAAGGGCTGAAAGAGATGGTTGCATGGAGAGAAAAGGGATGGGAAAACAGAATAGGGTAAATTATATAACATAAAGAGGTATGAAAAATCATTGCAGAAAGGGGAAGATAAAGGTGGTGACAGGCAGTGTTTAAAATTTACTCTCATTATCATTGGCTCAGAGAGGGAAAAACAGATATACTCAGTGGAGTATATAATTCTATCTTACCCTAGAGAGAAGTAAAAGGGGAATAAGACAAGGGAAGGGGGAACTGTGGAAAGGAATTCTTTATTCTCTTTGTCTACTTTGAGTTAACACTTAATCAACTCTTTCTTTTATTACCCCTACTTAGTACCTAGCTAAGTACTAAGTAAAGAGATCTCCACCCTTTTAACCTAATCAATCAGAAATGTTTGAATTCCATGGGAAAAAAAAGGTTTACACCTTCAGAGGCCTATAATAAAAATTGATAACTTCTGAGGTGAGAAGTCAATCCCACAAGACACTGGAATCTTGTGTCTTGGGCAGTGCTGGGCAATTTGGAAGCTGTCATTGGCCCCTGTGAAGAGGGGAAGGGACAAGAAGCCACAATGGGTTCTGAATTTCTGGGGCTGGGAAGTCCCCTTCAAGATGGAAGTCTGCTTCAAGAAGAAAATTAGCTCCAAGAAGAGAGTTGGCTTCAGGAAGAGTCAGCTTGAGGAATCATCTGCAGTTCAGGTCTTCTTGACCTGCCTCTTGGAGGGAATTTGGGTGAGTGAATAGGTAAATTCTTTTCCTGACTTTTGGAGAGTTTAACTTCAATTGAGAGGGTTAAGAAGTTATGTCTGGCTGAGTCTAGCAGTGGAGCAACATTTAGTGTAATAGGCTAGACATCTTTGCTATTACTTTTTGTATTTCTCTACTTTCACTCTTTTCGTAAATAAAAGCTATTGAAATTCATTTTGACTTTGAGCTATAATATTTTAAATTGGCAACCACCATATTATTTATAATTTTCATGTATTTTAGTCAAACCATTAAAATTTAATTCCTACCGAGTTATTTAAAGGAAGAGGGTTGGGGCATGACAAAAAGCAAAATACTGGTGAGAAGGAACAGAGTGAAAGGGAATAGAGGAAGATCTAAAGGAGATAATAGGATCATAAAGCTGAATGTGAATGGGATGAACTCACACATAAAAAGGAAGGCCATAGCAGAGTGGATTAAAAAGCAGAATCCTACTATATGTTGTTTAAGAGAAAGACATTTGAGTCAGGGTGACACACAGATTCAAGATAAAAGGCTGGTGCAGAATTTATGGATCATCTAAAATTTAAAAAAGCAGGATAAGCAATCATGATACCAGAAAAAGGTAAGTAGAAATTGATTTGATTAAAAGGGTTAAGGAAGGAAATTACATTTTGCTAAAGGGCACTATAAACAATGAAGTAATATCAATACTAAACATTTATGCATTGAATGATGTAACATCTAGATTTCTAAAGGAAAAATTAAAAGAACTCAAATAGGAAATATATAGCAATTCCATACTCTCAGGGGATCTCCTCCTTCCCCTTTCAGAACTAGATAAATCAAACCAAAAAAAAAAAGAAAGTAATAAGGGAAGTAAGTGAAATACTAGAAAAATTAGAGTTATAAGATACCTTTAGAAAACTGAACAGGGATAAAAAGGAATATACCTTCCTCTCAGCAGTACATGGTACATATACAAAGATCAACCATGTACTAGGGCATAGAAATATTGCAAAAAATGTAAAAAAGCAGAAATAATAAATGTCACTTTTCCCGATAAATAATGCAGTAAAAATTAAACTTAACAAGGGTCCATGGAAAGGCAAATTTAAAATTAATTGGAAATTAAATAATTGAATTCTTCAAAATGATGGGTCAAAACAGAAATCATAGAAACAATTATGGACTTCATTTAAGAGAATGACAATGAGGAGACAACATATCAAAACCTATGTGATACAGGTAAAGCAGTACTTAAGGGAAAATGTATATCTCTGAGTACCTATACCAACAAAATAGAGAGGGAGAAGATTAATACATTGTGCTTGAAATTTAAAAAAGATTTTGAAAAAAGTAAAAAATCCTCATATGAAAACTAAGTTGGGAATCCTAAAATTTAAAGGAGAAATTAGTCAAATTGAAAGTAAAAAAAAAAGCAATTGAACTAATAAATAAGACTGGAGCTATTACTTTGATAAAACAAATAAAATAGATTAAGTACTGGTTAATCTAAAAAAAGAAAGAGTAGAATCAAATTAACAGTATCAAAGATGAAAAGTGTGATCTTATTGCTACTGAAGAGGAAATTAATTACTAAGGACTATTTTGTCCAATTATATGGCAATAAATCTGACAATCTAAGTGAAATGGATGGATATTTGCAAAAATACAAATTCCCTAGATTAACAAAAAAGGAAATGGAATGCTTAAATAATTCCATCTCAAAAAAATAAACTGAGCAAGCCATCAAGGAACTTCCTAAGAAAAAAAAAACCCATTGCCAAATGGATTCACAAGTGATCTCTATCAAACATTTAAAGAACTGTGGATGCAGAAATGCAGTAGAAAAACACATGATAAATCATGTGGTTCCATGGTGATACAATTAGGATTTTGATGTTAAAAGATCACTCTTTTGCAAATATCAATAACATGGAAATAGGTTTAGACAATGATACATGTATATACCAGGGTAATTGCTTGTAAGCTCCAGGAGTGGGTAGGGAAGATGAATAGGAAAAATCATGAATCAGGTAACCATGGAAAAATATTCTGAATATAATAAATACATTTTTTAGAATTTAGAGTAATGTATAAAAAAGATACTAGAAAACTAAGAGCAAAGATCAATGATCAAACTCTATTCCAGTGTTTCTTATTTAATATGTAAAATAATGACAAAGCCCATAAATATTTACATTAAAGGCCTAGGTCTATAAAAAATGTTCACTGGACAAAGAGAAATTTAGTATAAGTTGGAGCAAAATGCAGGCAATTAAAAACATTTTCATAAAGAATTACTGTACTTGCTAAATGTTATGTACCTACTAAATATTATAATTGATATATTGAAAGCACAATTTCACTCTCATTGATAGTTCTTGCCAGACTTTTTTTGCATCCAATACCATTGATTCAACAAAGGTTTATTAGGTTCTTATTATGTACAAAAATCTGTGCTAATGGTAGGCCAAAATAACAAATTTAATATTACACTATCCCAACACAATGACATGCAGGGTTACAAAGTGAAAGTAGAAATGATCTCTAGTCAGGAAAATTCCATTCTGCTTTTGATGCATAATCCATATGTAACCCTGGGTAAAACATTTAATCTCTCATTTCCCTCACATAACTCTAAGATAAGAAGCTGAAGAAGAGCAAAGATCTGCATTGGTAGGTGAAATTTTCTCTTTAGGAATCCCCTAGAATAGATATGTTAAATATAACCCATGGAATTCCAAGTAGTATAAAACACTGATATGGCATTGGGAACCAGATTAAAATGTAATTCACACATGTTTAACTAAATTATAATATGATACAATATATATTATACTAATTTGTGCTTTTTAAAAACAATATGCTTCCACAGAGACCCATTTCTATTTGAATTTGCACCCCATCATAGAACAATAAAATTCTAAATCTAGTTTAAAAACAATAGAAGAGGTGAATATTTCTTTGAGAATTCAGAAGAGGAAATCACTTTTTTAAAAAATAACCCTTACCTTCCACCTTAGAATCAATTCTATGCATTGGTTCCAAGGCAGAAGAGTGGTACTGGTAAGGCAGTGGGGGGTTAAGTGACTTGCCAGGGGTCACACATCTAAGAAGTGTCTGAGGTCAAATTTGAACCTAGGACCTCCCATCTCTAGGCCTGACTCTCAATCCACTGAGCTACTCAGTTGCCCAAGAAAATCACTTTAGAGGAAATATCCTGAGAATGACAGCATTCCAGTCAAACTTTAATGAAATATAGCCTTCACCTCAAAGTCCATTTATATGTTACTCTTCTTATCAGTGAAGAATGATTCATTTACTAGTAGCTCCTCTGCCTAACTTTAACTCCACCATCATAATCATGCAACTTCCTACAGGATAAAGTTATCACCAATAAATTTCATTTCGTCAGTCTCATCAGCACCCTCAGTTTACTGCTCTGACTGCTGGAGGACTAGAAAGTGGAGAGAAAAAGTCCTCCCAGAGCATCTCTTTTTAAAGGACTTAAAATCCCAGCCATCTTTTCATTTACCACCAGCTTTGACATCACTTATTTAGTTTCCTTTTATGTATTGTCTTTCTCCATTATATTGTAGACTCCTTGAAGAAAGAGACTTTTAAAAAAATATTGTATCTCCTGGCTTAAGAAAGTATAGATACTTAATAACTGTTTACTGTATTATATCACTAAATGTTCCATGCCTGCATAAAAAGTAAATTTAAGTGAAAGAAAGTTCCTTATCTTTTGGATGCTGACTTTGAGAGGCAAGATATGATTCCAATATTTATTCAGCTTCTTTAAGGGAGAAAAACTCTAGGAAGAAGCCAGACTATATAGGAGTCAGTACAAAACTCATGTTGTCTTCTTTCCATAATATTTCTGCCTTCAGTGACCTAAAGAGTTTAGGCAACTGTCCTCTCTCAAAGCCAGAAACTGGAAGTTGTAGGATCCTTATTTTCCTAAGCTCTCATATGAGCTCTCTATCCTTCATACAAGTGTGAATTTTGAGTAACCAATCTCCAGCAATAAGGAGAGTCCCATGAAATTGAGCTTTGAAGTATGAGTTTTGAATTAAAAAAATCCTATGTATCTATTGAGCAGTTGAGAAAAGGAAACTATTAGCTGATCAGAAAACTGTATAACCATAGATATAGAGGCAAAATAGTCTATGTAAAGGAAACATATAAATCAGCTTACTTTTAATATTAGATATCCAGAAAAGACATATATAAGATAAGACTGGAAATGTAGAATGTCACTAGGCTATGGAGGATTCTAATAGTTAAGAGATTTTCAAGTCTGAAATTATTCAGTGAAAAACTAGAAATCACTGAAGAAGTTTTAGAAGAGGCATGATACATTTGGAATATTACCCTGATATTAGTGTGAAGTGTTTTAGGGAAAAGAAGAAAGAAAAGAGGGAAGATCTTTCACAATAGTCCAGGTAAGCAACAATGGTGCCAAAGGGAATTGAATACAGAAGACATTGCAAAGGGAGAGGAATGCCAAAGTTCTTTTGAACAAAGTATAGGAACATTGCTTTATAATAAATTAATGATGTCACATTAATACAATGGAAAGGAAATAGACTAAGAACTGGCCATCAGTAAGGAAAAGCTCTTAGTAGTAATTGATGGTCTTATCCACACTTTGTCATTTCCAGGTGACTAAAAGAACTTATGATTTAAAAAAAAGTATTTGAAATACTAATATAATTTTTGTGAAACATTCCCAAGTAACTGATTTAATTAACCACAAGCCCTGGGTTTATTACTATTAATTACCCCACCAATGTTCACAAAACATACCTATGGATAACTCTGTTATGGTTTCAGGGAGTAGCCTCCTTGAAGATCAATATTCCATTTATAGACCTGATTTTCTGCTGCTGGCTATGGATGATTAATTAACCTCAGCACCACATAATTTTATTTAATGGATTTAAAACCAGACAATTTTAGGTCATGGGGAATAGAAAGAAGTTTCACAGTTCAACGGATGGCATTAATGAAATTCAGTTAATATATTAAAATTGCCAAGTAATAGCAAGGAGTCATCTCTTGTTAGGCAACTTACCCACTCTTACCCACTTGAAAGGAAATATTCTCAATATATGCAGTTTCAACAGCCTGCTCAGTGATTTCATAGTAGACTCAATTAGACTTTTGTGCAAAGCCTTGAACTTTTCAATTATAAGGGCACTTTCTAGTAATTTTATCTTGGTAGCTGGCTGACAAACAACCTAAACCTAAATGCAATGGATGTTTTCTTTAAAACAAAATCAAAAGTAGGAACTTTTCAACTGAGATTAGCTGTGTGCTGTTAAATGTTTAACAACAAGGTCTTCAAAAAAGTATAAGTTTGACCATTTAACTTTTAAGTTTATTCTGCATTATGAACATTTTCTCCATCATTTTCTTAAGTCTAGACAGTCAACAAAACAGTGTCAGACCTTTTCTGGTTTGTAACTCTTACCTGTTTCTGAGATGAAAATGCTTATACTGAATATTTAACAGTTGGTTCCTTCAAGCTGCTATGAAATGACTCCAGCATTCGCCTGCTTTAGACAAAAATACAAACCAGTTTTGGACTGAAAAAAGGCTACAACAGATTTCAGTCTATACATAGGTGCAATTAGGCTGAGAGAAAAGGGGATTTAGCTCCACCTTTTTTATGTAATGTGGATACCTATCAAGAAAGATGGGGGAACTAAGGATCCCTCTTCCAAGAAGCTTTGGTACCAACCTAATACATGATTCAAGCTCAGCATTGTCTTAGCTTTCTCTCCACTAATTAAGTCATGGTTTCTCTCTATATATACAGGGCTGCCTTGCCACCATCTCCTTTTATGGTAGTCATATTTCTTTCACATAGAGGTGGCATAGTTTGGTGGTATTTTTACCCTGTGGCAATGTGGACTATCAGAGATAGAACCACATAGTAAAGGGAAAAGACAGCATTAGCTTCTGGGAAGAACTGGGTTCTATTTGGAAAGAAGCTACGCTAACACAATGTCACTGCCATACATCAGACCCTTGATGGTTAGTGTTAGTCTCATGTCAATCTTTTTGTTAACTCTAGTACATTGGATAACTTCAAAGTTCTTGTTTTCAATAATTTAGAGATTCTGGTCATTGACATAAATCATAACCCTTCCATGACTGAGTAGACAATTTTTGTGTCTTTCTATGATTAACTTAATGATGAGTTTTTTTAATGGTCCGTTTGATCCTCAGATGATAGATACATATAGCTCACTACTGAGATAATACTCAAAACCTTTCTCAGCTTGGTAGGACTTACCCAGAGCTTTTCCTTTACTGGTATGGACCTCTAGAACCTTTTGCTACAATAACATGGTGAGCCAATAGGATTTGAATATGCATCCAATATTTATTCTTAACTCCTGATTCTCCCTCATCTCACATATATTAATTACCAGTTCTTATCATTTTTAACTTTTCTCATCTGACACCCACTGCTTTTTCATAAAGCTAATACCCTAGTTTAGGCACTAATCAATTTTACCATAGATTATTTTAATACCCTCCTACTTAGTCTCTTTACCTCAGGTCATTCATAACTCCAGTCACTTCTGCACACTGCTGTCAAAGTAATTTTTATGAAATGCATATCTAACCAGGTGACTAAATATCTTGCTTTTGCCTTTGGAATAAAGCATTAAGTCTTCTACTTAATTTTTAAAGTCTTATCAATGTTGGGCCAAACTTATAAACTTTATAAACTTTTTGGGAATTACATCCCCTCCTTTATTCCATCATCCAAACAAATCAGAAATTCCTCTCTCATCTTGATACCTTTCCCTGAACATCTTTCTAGCCTAGAATACACTTCTTCCTTATGTATGGATCAAAGAATACCTCTCTTCTTTCAAGATGCATCTCAAGAATCATTATCTGCATGAAGCCTTTTCTGATATCTTAATTTTCTAGTGTTTTTTTATCTCATAATATTTTCCATTTAACTATTTCATATATCTATAATTACGTATTTCTAACTTTAATTTCATGCTGTATGTAATTTATATACACTTGTTTCTCTCATTAAAATATAAGTTAATTGCTAATAGAGACTTTCTCCTCTTTGTATTTGTATCCCCGGTGTCTACCACAGAGCATAGAATGTTAAACACTTCTCAGTTGATTGAGTAGGAGACTAGTATGAATTCGTGAAAAAAGGTGTTCATTTATATATTTATATCAATATCTATATCTATCTATCTATCTATCTATCTATCTATCTATATCCATTTGTGTGACGGGAATTTCCCTCCTTTGTTTTGATGTGATCAATCAGAGTTTACTATTGAGATGTGCAGGTATAGACAGGCTCTCAGAGAAAGAAAGTTGAAACCAATAAGAAAGGAAACTGTTTCCACAAGCACTGTCCCTCAGGACAGTGTCAGGTAAATTAAGGAACTATGGTTGTATCCTGAGTTATGATGTGGGAGAGCTAGTGGGAAGAGGAAACTGCTTATAAAGCAGAGACTAGGGGTCTACAGTGACATGGTTTTTCTCTTCCTGGCTGGAGTTTAGAACCTAAAGGAGCCTCTGCTGGTGATGAGTTTTAATCCATCACATGGCAACTAGGGTATTTAACTAAGCAACTCTTTACCTCTTTCCTACATTTCCCTCCATTTACTATTACTACTTTGATGTAATGAAGATACTAAAGCTACTAGCAGCCTCATAAGTTAATTTATATATATATACACATATATATATATATATTTTTTATTTTTAGAAAAAATTTCCATGGTTACATGATTTATGTTTTTACTTTCCCCTTCACACCCTCAAACCCCCATAGCCAACACATATTTCCAGTGGTTTTAACATGTGTCATCAATCAATACTTATTTACATATTATTGATAGTTGCATTTGTGAGGTCATTTCCTGTCTAAATCCCCAATCACATCCTCTTCAATCCAAGTGTTCAAGTAGTTGTTGTTCTTCTGTGTTTCCTCTCCTATAGTTCTTCCTCTGAATGTGGGTAGCATTATTTTCCATAAAACTCTCAGAAAAGTCCTGGGTCATTGCTGCTATTACAGAAGTCCATACCATTCCAATTATTCTCTAATTGCTACTGCTAGTGTTTCTAGTACAATGTTAAATAATAGAGATGATAATGGGCATCCCTGTTTCATGCCTGATCATATTGGAAAGACTTCTAATTTATCCCCATTGCATATGATGCTTGTTGATGGTTTAAGATATATACTGTTTATTATTTTTAGGAAAGGCCCTTCTATTCCTATGCTTTCTAGTGTTTTCAGGAGGAGGAATGGGTGTTGTATTTTGTCAAAAGTTTTTTCAGCATCTATTGAGATAATTATGTGATTTTTATTTGTTAGCTTGTTGATATGGTCAATTATGTAAATGATTTTCCTAATGTTGAACTATCCTTGCATTCCTGGTATAAATCCCACTTGATCATGATGGATAACCCTCTTGATCACTTGCTGGAGTATTTTTGCTAGTATTCTATTTAAGACTTTTGCATCTATGTTCATTATGGAGATTGGTCTGTAATTTTCTTTCTCTGTTTTTGATCTATCTGCCTTTGGGATCAGTACCATATTTGTGTCATAAAAGGAATTTGGAGGACTCCTTCTTTGCTTCTTATATCAAATAATTTGTATAGTATTTGGATTAATTGTTCCTTGAATGTTTGATAGAATTCACTTGTGAATCCATCTGGTCCTGGAGATTTTTTCTTAGGGAGTTCTTTGATGGCTTGTTCAATTTCTTTTCCTGATATGGGATTATTTAAGTATTTTATTTCTTCTGCTGTTAATCTAGGCAATTTATATTTTTGTAAACATTCATCCATATCACCTAGATTGCTATACTTATTGCCATATAATTGGACAAAATAGTTTTTAATGATTACCTTAATTTCCTCTTCATTAGAGGTAAGGTCTCCCTTTTCATCTTTGATGCTGTTAATTTGAATTTCTTCTTTCCTTTTTTATTGGATTGACCAGTGCTTTTCTATTTTATTTGTTTTTTCAAAATACCAGCTTCTACTCTTATTTATTAATTCAACAGTTGTTTTACTTTATATTTTATTAATTTCTCCTTTGATTTTTAGTATTTCTAATTTAGTTTTCATCTGAAGATTGTTAATTTGTTCATTTTCTAGTTTTTCAAGTTGCATGCCCAATTTGTCAATCTCTGCCCTCCCTAATTTGTTAATATATGCATTCAGTGATATAATTTTTCCCCTTAGAATTGCTTTGGCTGCATCCCATGGGTTTGGGTAAGATGTCTCATAATTGTCATTGTATTCAATGAAATTATTAATTGCTTCTATGATTTGGTCTTTCAATAAATTATTTTGGAGAATCATATTATTTAATTTCCAATTACTTTTTGGTTTGCCTCTCCATGTATTCTTACTAATAACTTTTTTATTGCATTATGACCTGAGAAGGTTACATTTATTATTTCTGCTTTTTTGCATTGGTTTTCCATGATTCTATGCCCTATTACATGGTCTTTGTGAATGTTCCATTTGCTCCTGAAAAGAAGATGTATTCCTTTTTGTCCCTATTCATTTTTTTTTCCATATATCTATTAACTCTAAATGTTCTAGGGATTCATTCACCTCTCTTATCTCTTTCTCATTTATTTTTTGGTTTGATTTATATAGATCTGATAGTGGAAGGTTGTGGTCCCCCACAAGTATGGTTTTGCTATCTATTTCATCCTTGAGATCCACTAGCTTCTCCTTTAGAAATTTGGAAGCTATAATCTTTTGGTGTATACATCCTGAGTACTAATATTTCTTCATTGTCTATACTGCCTATTATTAGGATGTAGTTACCTTCCCTATCTCTTTTAAGCAGATCTATTTTTACTTTGGCTTTGTCAGAAATCATGATGGCAACCCCTGCTTCTTTTTCTCATTTGAAGCCCAATAGATTTTACTCCATCCTCTCATTTTCACTCTACGTATGTCTGTCTGTCACATGTGTTTCTTGTAGACAACATATGGTAGGATTTTGGTTTCTAATCTACTCTGCTCTTTGCTTCAGTTTTATGGGCAAGTTCATCCCATTCACATTCAGAGTTATAATTATCAACTGTGTATTCCCAGACATTTTTATTCCCTCTCCTTGTCCTGCCCTTTCTTATTTCCCTATTTCCTTCTATACCAATGTTTTGTTTTTAATACATTCTCCTAATCCCTCCCTTATTGTATTTCTATTTCTCCCCCCTCCCTTCTTATTCTCCTTTTATTGTTCTTTAGGGTCTTTTTAAGCTATAACACCCCACTCCACCCTCTTCCTCCCTAGTATTGCTTCCCTCCCCACCAGTCCCATTGTTACCCTTCTACTTTTCTATAGGGTGAGAATCAATTCTCTGCCCCAATGGATTTGATTGTTCTTCCCTCTTTAAGTTGATTTCAATGCACTTAAGTATTAAGTATTTCCTCTCTCTAACCTCTTTACCCTTACAGTGTATTGTTATTTTTCACTGTTGGTCCCATGTGCTTCTTTATGGAATATAAATTTATTCTTTTTTGTTTGTTTTCCTATTTTTCTTATTATTACATTCTTCCCCCCTCTAGTTTTGTATATATTTATACATATATACATACATACATATATAAATATATTGCTTGACATTTCATCCTATACAGTTTGTCACTGTTCCTTTATGTAAACTTCTTCTAGTTACCCTGTTGGTAATAACAATTTTTAATATTTGCCAATATCTTCTTTTCTTGTTGGGATACAAATTGATTGAACTTATTGGGTCCCTTAAAGAAAATATTTTTCCCTTCCCCCATTCTCTTAATCACCTCATGTTGATTCTCTTGAGTTCTATGTTTGGGCAGCAAACTCTCTCTTAAAGTCTGTTTTTTTTTGTTTGTTTGTTTGTTTTAGTTTTCCTGGATAGCTGATTCTAGGTTGTAGACCCAGTTCTCTTGCTTTCCAAACTATTGTGTTCTATATTTTCTAGTCCTTCAATGTAGATGCATCCAGATCCTGTGTTATCCTAACTGTGGTTCCCTCATATCTGAATGACTTATTTTTAGCAGCTTGTAATATTTTTTCCTTGGTCTGGTAGTTTTTGAATTTGGCTATAATATTCTTGGAAGTTGTCATATGTGGATTAAATGTAGGAAGTGGTCTGTGGATTATCTCAATTTCCACTTTTCCCACTTCTTCAAGAATTTCAGGGCAATTGTCTCTGATAATTTCTTGTAAGATGCTATCTACATTTTTACTTTTATCATGATGTTCTGGTAAACCAATAATTCTTATGTTGTCTCTTCTAGCTCTGTTCTCCAGATCTTTGGTTGAATCAAGAAGGTATTTCATATTCTCCTCAAATTTTTCATTTTTTAAATTTTGTTTAACATATTCTTGCCTGCTCATGAAGTCATTTGCTTCTAGTTGTTGAGTTCTGCTTTTTAAAGACTGAATTTCATCCCTGGCTTTTTGGTCATCCTTCTCCTTCTGTTCTGATTTTCTTTGTAGATTATCTTTTGCCTTCTTTGCTTCATTTTCAAGCTGGCCAATTCTGGCTTTTAAGACTTTATTTTCTTGTTTTAGTTCATGCATTTTTTTTCAAATTGTCTTCAGCCTCTCTTGCCTCTCTTGATTGCTTTTTGAGTTCCTGAATTTCTTGAGTTAATTGAATTTTGAGATCTTCCAAGGCCTGTGTCCAGTTCACTGGAAATACTTTGTCTTCTTGTATTTCTATTTCATTTGCTCTCTTTTCACTTCCTTGAAACAAGCTGTCAATTGTCATTTCTTTTCTCTTTCTGTTTTACTTACTCATATTTTTTTCCTTTTTTTGTTCTGCTAGTTTGGGTAGATGTATTTAATAATCTTTGATGAAATATCTTCCCCCAGCTGGCAATGGAAGTTTGTAGTTACTTTCTCTGCTCTCTGAAGACTTCTAGTCTGTCCAATTGATGGGATTAATGCTGTATTGATTGGATTAGTCTTACTGCTTAATCTGTCCTGAGGCTAAAACCTCTAGAGATGAAAAAAAAATGGAAGAAGAAAAAAAAACAGAGGGGGATAAGAAAGAGCTTTTTCACTGAGATGAGCTGTCCAGAAGTAGGGTCTCCCTGCACTGTCCTTGGATTCAATCTGGTTTTCTTTCTTCTTGAAACCCTCTGATCTCTATCTCAGTATGAGGAAGCCACGCTGTCTTTGGTCTGAGATTTGGCTCTCTCTAAGCCACCATCTTCCAGGTATTTTTGCGGTATTTCTATGGTTTTCTCCTCTGGTCACCACTCCAGTGCCTGTAGTTAATTCCTCGAGTCTGGCTCCAGCAAGGCCCTCTCTCCAGGCCAGTGCGCTCACCTGCCCTGAGATTTTAGGTGCTGCTGTAGACTGCACAGCATGTGGGGGAGGCATCCTGGGATTCCCGTTCTATACTCTCAGACCTGACAGTTCAAGAATTGAAGCCTTTTTCTTGGCATACTTCTTTAGTTGTGCTGCAGTAGGGTTCCCACTGCTTGTGTCCCATTATTAGATTTGGTCTTCTTTCTTCTTGAAGCTCATTGTCTTTTATCTCGGTGTATAAGGACGCAGAGGATTTAAGATTTGCTCTGTTAAAGCTGCCATCTTCCCAGAATTCTGGTAATTAATTTAAATTATTACACATTGTTGTTCAGTTGTTTCAATCATATCCAACTCTTCATGACCCTGTCTGCAGTCTTCTTGGCAAAGATACAAGAGTGTTTTGCCATTTCCTTCTCTAGCTCATTTTACAGGTTGCTGAATGCAAATAAGAACTCAGAAAATGTATTTTCTTGACACCAAAAATTCCATTTCCATATAAAAATACAAATGCATATACATATATACATATAGGGTGCAGTGGCTAGAAGAGTGGGTCTTGCCTCTGTTATGGAGAAATGTGCAATCTTCTGAATCTTTAAGGTCAAAGGAAGGAATGAAGGTGATTAAAGTAGTAGGAGAGGAATGGAAGGGATGGCTAAGTTTAGTGAGGGATGGACAATGCGGTATTTGATTGGTAAGGGTACAGGTGAGGTATTCAGGAGAGGCAGCTAACACAGACTAGACACTCAGGCTAAAGACAGCGGATACTGGAGGGATAATAGGCTGAACCCTTCGAGGCGGGAAGAGTACATCTACAGACACAAGGAAGAGGCCTAGTCAGAAATGGTTTAAATCTGACTTGAGGGCTTTCTTGTCAGTTTCTCAAATCCTCAAAGGGGGAGTCTCAAGGCTCCTCCCTGTCACTGAAACTGACGAGGATCCAGGAGGAAGTATCGGGCAACTACTTCCTCCCAAGATGGATGCCTCTAGTTCCCTCAAGAAATAAAAGAGAATAATTCCTTCCCTTCAACCCCTTCCTATTCAACACAATGATTCACCAGAGGGATTGATTAGGTAACAAAGGGATTTATTGAAATTCAGGGTTGGTCTGAAGGAGAGAGGGGTTCAGGATTTCTGACAACTGCTATGGAGAAACTCAAGATGGGAGAGGGTCACAGGAATGGGTTAGACTGAGAGAGAACCTGCTATCTCAGCCAGGGAAGATTTGGCTGCTTTTAAAGTAGAGGGTATACTAAATCAATAAAGCAAGGGATGGTTTGATTCAAGGATGTCCTACTTGCTTATAGGGAAACTAACCCACATATTCTATTCACTAAAACCCAAAAGCCACCCTTCTTCCCAGAGCCCACAGGAAAATAGGAAAAGTAACAGGGGAATAGAATGGAGAAGGTGAGGGAGAGGTCCAGATTAATTAACTAAGTTCAAATTGTCCAGAGACAAGGCACAGGCCAAAAGCAAAGCTGAAAGCCAAAGGCAGAGCTCCAGTTGGTCCTTCTGCTCTCTTCAAGCCTCAGAACCAACTGACTGTTTGTCAGGATTCTAAGGTTTAACTGCCAGAAATCTTCAGTTAACTTTTGCAAGGGCAAAAGCCTTTATTGCATCTTTGCATTACACCTCAGACATTAACTCTATGATTTAGTTAATCACTTACATCTGTAAGGGGGAAAAATTTAGGTATTATAGATATATATTTAAAGTGTGGCCTCCAGGAATCAACAATTCAGGTTGATTCCGTAATTAAATCAGACCCAAGTCAGCATCTGGTTGAGGAGTTTATTTACAATCAGGAAGGTAAAGTATAGGAATAAAGAGAAAGGGAGAGGCTAGTCCAGGCCTGGTCAGAGCCAGATAGGCAGAGTTTGGAAGTGGCCTAACTAGGCCAAGGAAGTCAGCCTAACTTACCCACATGACAATACAGAGTGTAAGCTGTCTGTGGTCTCAGGAGATCCTTCAGTACCGAGTTCGAATCGGGAACTGCTCAACAGGAAGTAACTCACATACGTAAAGAGATAGTGTCTTTCCTCACTTCCTGTGGGTCCACCTCTAATTCAAATGGACAAATGGCAGTCTCTACATTGATTTGGACTGCCCAAAGGGCAGTCCCTTGTTCTTGATTTGTTACTTATTGTCACGTGTGGGTAACTCGTCTCCCCTCCCCACTAAGGAAGGTGAGGATTACATCATTTCTATGCCTAGGGTTAGTAGATTTTTGACTATGAATGGGCTAGAGTTAATTCCATTTACACAATACCCCTGATGATCATTTTGGGTGCCTAGTCACCCCAAGTGATCATTTTACATAAACATCTTATACTCACAAAGGTCTTCTAACTACAATAGTTAGAGATAAGAGGGAAATGGAAAAGAGAGAAAGCAAAACCAATGTTTTTCTAAACATTGACAAGAAACCAATTGGGGGCAGTCCCCTATTGGCATAACATGTACAATTAAAGTAGCTGTTCAAAACCCATCAGTCCATTCATTAGTACCCAAAGTTCATTCTGGATCACTCAATGCAACAACCCCGTCAGTTCAATAAATTACAACCGAAAGTTCATTTTGGATCTCTTGATTAATGTAGGTTCTTCAGGCATCTCTCTGCAAACAGTTCATTCTCTGGATTAAGGAATCAGCAAGTTTCTTTCCTTGAGAATTTTTCTCAAACAAAAACGAAAATTAAATCTTGGATTTTGTAAAAATACAATCCTCAGTTCCGGGTTAAGATGGTGGCAGAGTAAGAAGCAGCTCTTAACCTCTCCTGACCGAAACACACAAAACTCCTCAAGGGGACATAAAAACAAGTCCAGATGAACGGAGGAACCCCACAACAGGGCACAGCGTGGAAGGTACGTGGAATTGAGGCATTTCCATGCTATAAAGGGGTGAAAGAGCTCTCACTAAATCGAGGGCTGAGCAACCACCCCACCCCCAACCCCTCCACACACAACACCTATAGCGCCAAAGCCAGCTAAAAAGAAACAGAGCAAGTTTGGGGCACCCATCGAGTCATTGGCAGCTCTGGGCCTGTTCCTGAGAGCAGCAAGATTTAGGATCCCAAAAAGCTAACAAACTTACACAAAATTTGAGCGTGGGAGCAGGGCGCAGAGCACGGGCTCAGAGAGCAGACACGGGAGGAGGTGTGGGTGGAGGCAGATACAGCCACGAGCTAAAGCTCTGAAACCCTGAGTGGGGAACCAGGGCAGACAGGTTACGACTGTGGAAGCAGCTCCCTGAGACTTGTAAAGAAACCTCCGACAGACGATCAAGCAAGGGGGTCTACCAGGGGGCTTGACCGCGGAAAGACCCTGAGCACGAGGATAAACCTGAGAAGCTGCTGGGCTAAAGATGGCTACCCAGTCTCAGGAAGTTCAGAAGAGAAAGATTAACAACAAGAAAAAGAAGTCTTTAACACTCGACAACTTTTACACAGAGAAAATCCAGACAACCAAGCAAACAGAGGAGGAGAACAAACAAGCATCCGAACTCTCCTAAAATAAGGAAAACTCCTCACAAGCTATGGAAGAGTTCAAAACTGAGATTTTGAGGAAAATGGAAGAGATCTGGCAAGAAAATAACTGTTTAAAAGGTAGAATCTTGCATTTGGAAAGTGAGGCTCAGAAACCAAATGAACTGATAAGCAAATTGAACACCAGAAATGACCAGATTGAAAAGGAATACCAGAAGATTATGGCCGAAAACCAGAAGATTATGGCTGAAAATCAAAAGATCATAGCCGAAAACCGAAAGATTATAGCCGAAAATCAATCCCTAAAGGCTAGAATTGAGCAAGTAGAAGCTAATGATCTCTCAAGACAACAAAAACAAATAAAACAAAGTCAAAAGACTGAAAAAAATAGAAGGAAACATGAAATATCTCAATGAGAGAGTGACAGACCAAGAAAACCGGTCTAGAAGAGACAATTTGAGAATAATTGGTCTTCCAGAAAAACCAGAAATTAATAGAAACCTGGACTCCATACTAACAGAAATAATTCAGCAAAATTGCCCTGAAGTCCTACAACAAGAGGGAAATATAGACTTTGAAAGGATTCATAGAACACCTGCGACATTCAATCAAGAAAAGAAAACACCCAGAAATATAATTGCCAAATTCTAGAGTTTCCAAGCAAAAGAAAAAAATCTTACAAGAAGCCAGAAAGAAACAATTCAAATATATAGGAGCACCACTCAGGATCACACAGGATCTGGCAGCCTCCACGCTAAAAGATCACAAGGCTTGGAATACGATATTCAGAAAGGCAAGAGAGCCGGGCCTGCAACCACGGATCAACTACCCATCAAAATTGACTATATATTTCTAGGCTAAAGTATGGGCATTCAACAAAATTGAAGAATTCCAGGTATTTGCACAGAAAAGACCAGGGCTAAATGGAAAGTTTGATATCCAACCACAAAAATTGAGAGAAACATGAAAAGGTAAATAAGATACAGAGGGGAAAGAAAGAAAACTTATAATTTTTAAATTTGCTTATTTAAGGGCCTCAGTGAGATCTAATTATTTGTATTCCTATGTAGAGAAATGTTATGTATAATTCTCTGTAGTGAAATCTATTCACTATTATAGTAATCAGAAGAATAATTCACAGGGTGAGGGTGGAACACTAAATAATCTAAGATGACATGGGGGATGGGAAAGAGTGGGTGAATAGCAGGGGACACCAAGAGAAACTTGAGTGAATAAGAAAATAGGATATTCCATTACACACAAAGAGGGCATGGGAGGGAGAGGGGACAAATACTATTATAAGAAGGAGAGGAAGAGAGCATTAAGAGGTAATAATCAAACCTTACTCTTAGTGTAATCAACGCGGATTGGGAAGAGTAGCTATATTATTCATCGGGATATAAAACTCTTATCTAACCCTTCTGAGAAAGTTAGAAGGGATAAACCAAGGGGAGCAGGGGAATGGGGAAGTAAAAAAAAGGGAGGGGAGAAGAGGGAGGGAATTCATAAGGCCTTTAAAAACAAAAAGAGGGGGAAAAATAAGGGAGGGGGTAGAAAGAGAAGTTAATCAAGGGAGGGGATAAGGGATAGAGGCTCAATAGCAAACCACTGATTTAAAAGGAAAAAGTATAAGGAAAAAGGGGGTAGGAAGAGGAGAGGATTTGAAAATGTCAGGAAATGCACAACTGATGATTATAGCTCTGAATGTGAATGGGATGAACTTGCTCATAAAACGGAAATCAAATAGCAGAGTGGATTAGAAACCAAAATCCCACCATATGATTTCTACAAGAAACACATATGAGGTGGGTGGATAAGGAGGGTGGAGATCAATGAATTGGGCATGCAACACAAAAAATTAGAAAGCGAGCAAATTAAAAATCCCCAGATGAAAACTAAATTAGAAATACTAAAATCCAAGGGAGAAATTAATAAAATTGAAATAAAAGAACTATTGAATTAATAAATAAGACTAGAAGCTGGTACTTTGAAAAAACAGATGAAATAGACAAAGTACTGGTCAATCTAATAAAAAAAGGAAAGAAGAAAACCAAATTGATAGTATCAAAGATGAAAAGGGAGACTTCACCTCTAATGAAGGGGAAATTAAGGCAATCATTAAAAACTATTTTGCCGATTTATATGGTAATAAATATAACAATTTAGTAGATATGGACGAATATTTACAAAAATATAAACTGCCTAGATTAACAGCAGAAGAAATAGAATACGTAAATAATTCCATATCAGAAAAAGAAATCGAACAAGCCATCAAAGAACTCCCTAAGAAAAAATCACCAGGGCCTGATGGATTCACAAGTGAATTCTATCAGACATTCAAACAGCAACTAATCCCAATACTATACAAATTATTTGATATGATGAGCAAAGAAGGAGTCCTACCAAATTCCTTTTATGACACAAATATGGTACTGATTCCAAAGCCAGGGAGATCAAAAAAAGAGAAAGAAAACTACAGACCAATCTCCCTAATGAACATAGATGCAAAAATCTTAAATTGAATACTAGCAAAGAGACTACAGCAAGTAATTAAGAAGATCATCCACCATGATCAGGTGGGATTTATACCAGGAATGCAAGGTTGGTTCAACATTAGGAAAACCATCCACATAATTGACCATATCAACAGTCTAACAAACAATAATCACATGATTATCTCAATAGATGCTGAAAAAGCCTTTGACAAAATACAGCATCCATTCCTATTGAAAACACTGAAAAGTATAGGAATAGAAGGACCTTTCCTAAAAATAATAAACAGTATATACCTAAAACCATCAACAAACATCATATGCAATGGGGATAAATTAGAAGCCTTCCCAATAAGATCAGGAGTAAAACAAGGATGCCCATTATCACCTCTATTATTCAACATAGTACTAGAAACACTAGCAGTTGCAATTAGAGAAGAAAAAGAAATTGAAGGTATCAAAATAGGCAAGGAGGAGACTCAGTTATCACTCTTTGCAGATGATATTATGGTATACTTAAAAAATCCTAGAGAATCAACTAAGAAGCTTGTAGAAATAATCAACAACTTTAGCAAAGTTGCAGGATACAAAATAAATGCACATAAATCATCAGCATTTCTATACATCTCCAACACACTAGAGCAACAAGAAGTAGAAAGAGAAACACCATTTAAAATCACCGCAGACAATATAAAATACTTCGGAATCTATCTACCAAAACAAACACAGCAATTATATGAAAACAACTACAAAACACTTTCCAAACAAATGAAACTGGATCTAAACAATTGGAAAGCCATTGATTGCTCATGGGTTGGAAGAGCTAACATAATAAAAATGACAATTCTACCCAAATTAATTTACCTATTTAGCACCATACCTATCAAGCTACCAAAAAACTTCTTTACTGAATTAGAAAAAACTATAACAAATTTCATCTGGAAGAACAAAAGATCAAGAATATCAAGGGAAATAATGAAAAAAAATGTGAAGGAAGGGGGCCTAGCAGTACCAGATATTAAACTATACTATAAAGCAGCAGTCATCAAAACAATATGGTACTGGCTAAGAGATAGAGACTTGGGGTTAATGACATCAGCAAGACAGTGTATGATAAACCGAAAGAGCCCAACTTTTTGGACATGAATCCACTATTTGACAAAAACTGCAGGGAAATTTGGAAAACAATATTGGAGAGATTAGGTCTAGATCAACATCTCACACCCTACACCAAGATAAATTCAGAATGGGTGAACAACTTGAATATAAAGAGGGAAACTATAAACAAGTTAAGTGAACACAGAATAGTTTACTTGTCAGATCTGTGGGAAAGGAAAGACTTTAAAACCAAGCAAGAGTTATTAAATTACAAAATGTAAATTAAATGGTTTTGATTATATTAAACTAAAAAGGTTTTGTACAAACAAAAACAATATAGTCAAAATTAGAAGGGAAACAACAAATTGGGAAAAAATCTTTATAATGAAAAACTCTGACAGGGGTCTAATTACTCAAATATACAAGGAGTTAAAGCAATTGTATAAAAAATCAAGCCATTCCCCAATTGATAAATGGGCAAGAGACATGCATAGGCAATTTTGAGGTAAAGAAATTAAAACTATCAATAAGCACATGAGAAAGTGTTCCAAATCTCTAATAATTAGAGAAATGTAAATCAAAACAACTCTGTGGTATCACCTCACACCTAGCAGATTGGCTAAAATGAGAGAAGGGGAGAGTAATGAATGTTGGAGGGGATGTGGCAAAATTGGGACATTAATGCGTTCTGGTGGGGCTGTGAATTGATCCAGCTATTCTGGCTGGCAATTTGGAAACATGCTCAAAGGGCTATAAAAGAATGCCTGCCCTTTGATCCAGCCATACCATTGCTGGGTTTGTACCCCAAAGAGATCAGAGATAAACAGACCTGTACGGAAATATTTATAGCTGAGCTTTTTGTGGTGGCAACAAATTGGAAAAGGAGGGTATGTCCTTCAATTGGGGAATGGCTGAACAAACTGTGGTATATGCGAGTGATGGAATACTATTGTGCTAAAAGGAATAATAAACTGGAGGAGTTCCAGGCAAACTGGAGAGACCTCTGGGAACAGATGCAGAGCGAAAGGAGCAGAGCCAGAAGAACATTGTACACAGAGACTGATATACTGTGGTAAAATTGAATGTAATGGACCTCTGCATCAGCAGCAATACAATGACCCAGGACAATTCTGAGGGATTTATGGTAAAGAATGCTACCCACATTCAGAGGAAGGACTGCAGGAGAGGAAACATATAAGAAAAACAACTGCTTGAACGCATGGGTCGGGGTGGACATGATTGAGGGTGTGGACTCGAAACTACCACACCAATGCAACTACCAACAATTTGGAAATTGGTCTTGATCAAGGACACATGTCAAAACTAGTGGAAATGTGCATTGGCCATGGGTGAGGGGATTGCGGGGGGCGAAGGGGAAAGGAGGAGCATGAATCATGTAACCATGTTAAAAATGAATATTAAGAAATGTTTGGGAAAAAAATAAAGTATATTGTATGACCCCCCACAAAAATACAATCCCCCCTGAAGTGGGTCTTTAGAAAGAAATACCCAGATCAGCTCAAGATATATAGTTGAGTCATGGGGTTGTATGAGTAAAATTCAAAAGAAAAAGAAGAAAGAAAAAAAATAAAATCAAATAGAAGAAAATTGAAACTTTTGAAAAGAAAAATATTAAAATCAAAATCAAAATATCAAAAGCTATGTATATAAAATTTTTGAAGAAACAAAATAAAATTATAACAGGCCCTTGTATTAGCATCTAATCAACTATAATTTCCATCATACTAGTCTGTAGGACACAATGCAGTAATACTGCACTTACCCATTTGCAGCTATGACTACAGGAAATTGCCATTCTATAAGAGAGAAAAAAGGACCAGATTTATATTCAAGGGAAGTGTCTGTCATTCCCTTCACTCTCAGGAATATATGGGCGAGCCATATGATAGCCAACCTGCGGTACCAGACTGGCAGTGTAGTTTGGAGAGTCCTACGTCTTAACATATGTTAAGCATCGCAGCTTCGATTCTTACACTGAGTTCAAGTCCTTAGTGTTGGCGTGGGAGTACCTCAATCCCACCTGTGTATGCATGTCCCTTTGACCTTGTGCTCCTTGACACTGTGCAGATGTTCTCATCAATCCCATTGGATTGGTCCTTCAGTCTCCATGACCTTTGTGCTTTTCTTAGCAGTATTAACGGCTCATGTGTTCCCTTTTCCTGGAATTAGACAGAAGCATTAATCATAGTCCCATAACATTTAACAATGTATGGCAAGTTCTTGGAGTCTAAACCTTGTGAGTAAGCAGTAATATTACAGCAAATATATATATATATATTAAAATTATAGCATTGTAAAAAAAATAATGAAAAAATTAAGTGATTATATGTACTTAAGTACAAGAAATGAGAAAAAAGACAAAAATATCAATTATTCTATTAAAAGATATTAGGAAAATCAAGAAGAAAATTAAAATAAAATCAGGGAAAGAATCAAGACAAACCAATGATTCCAAAATTAGCATCCATGAGTCCATGAACTGTTATCTCCAATGTAGGTAACAGGAAACAGTCAATCAGGTTCAATAGAAGATGCCCTCTTTACATGTGAGCAATGAATCCAAGAGTCCTTTTCTCCAATCTTTATAGCTGTTGGGGTGGTTAGTAAAATTTCAAACGGGCCATCCCATGAAGGCTGGGTTGCCCCAGTGCGCTTGAAGTTCTTTATATACACTTTGTCTCCTGGATTCAGGTTGTGAAGTGAAAAGTCTATTGGTCCTGCTGGTACTGCAGTTCCAGATTCATGGAGTTCACGCAGTTTGTGCTGCAATTCCTGTATATAGGAAGCAATAGAAGTATCTCCTCCTAATAGTGATGTATATGCAGGAGAAAAAGGTTTAGCCTGTATAGGAGGATGTTCAAAAAGCATCTCATATGGTGAGATGTGTAGATTTCCCCTAGGTCTGCTTCTAAGATAAAATAGAGCTAGAGGGAGAATTTCAGGCTATTTTAGATGTGTCTCAGTACATAATTTGCCAATCATGGTTTTAAGTTCTCTGTTCATCCGTTCAACTTGGCCTGAGCTCTGGGGATCATATGGTACATGGAATTTGGGAGTTATCCCCAGACAGGAATATATTTCAGATAAAACTGAATCAGTAAAGTGACTCCCTCTGATCGAGTCAATATGTGCAGGCAGACCAAAACGAGGAATGATTTCTTTTAAAAGCACCTTGGCAACAAAGGCCGATGTGGCTCGGGCAGTAGGAAATGCTTCCGGCCACCTGGTCAGTTGATCCACTATGACCAGACAGAATTTATATTGTCCAGCCTTTGGCATTATTATGAAATCAATTTGTAGGTGCTCAAAAGGTGTGTAAGCCAATGGATGCTCATAAAAAGCCTTGCCAACAAAGGTGTTGGTTATATGCTTGGCAGGTAGGGCAAGCTGCACACACTTTAGAGGCTATAGTGGTTATGCCAGGAGCTATCCATACTCTCTTAACAGAGTCCACGATGCCCTGGGTACCAAAATGACCATTTTTATGAATAGATTGGCAAATTTGGCGATAAAAGTGTCTAGGGAGCAGGGGTTTTCCTTCAGAGGACACCCATACTCCATTTATCTGTTTGGCTTTAAATTTCTGCTTCCATTTTGTTATTTCCTTCTCATCATAGGAAGGTGATAAATTTAAGTCATCAGTGGTTGTTAATGTTAAAATTAATTCAGGCCCTTCTATTGCTGCTAGCTTTGCAGCAATATCTGCCCGATTATTTCCCTTAGAGACAGGGTCAGTGCCACCTGTATGAGCAGAGCAGTGAACTACAGCTAGGGCTTTAGGTAGCTAGAGAGCAGAAAGAACTTCATTAATAATTTTTGCATTAGCTATAGATTTTCCAGCGGAGGTTAAAAATCCTCTCTGGAGCCATAACATACCCACTGCTTGACATATTCCAAATGCATATCGAGAATCCGTATAAATTGTAGCCTTTTTATCTTTGGCAATTATGCATGCATGTTTTAGAGCTATGAGTTCTGCGGCTTGAGCACTTAGATTTGAGGGCAGTGAAGCTGACTGACCATACAGTGTTAAATTCTGTGACTATAGCAGCTCCAGTGTAGCATATGCCATCCCTCATAAATGAAGAACCATCAGTAAATAAAACTAGATCAGGATTCTCTAAAGGAGTGTCCTGGAGATTGTCTTGAGGCTTTTCAGCCATGGACACTAATGTTTCATAATTATGTAAAGGTTCTTCTGAAACTGGTAAATCTGGAAGCAAGGTCGCTGGATTAAGAGTTGTACAACGTTTTAAAGTAATATTTTCATTATTTAGCAGGGTTATTTCATACCTTGTAATTCTTTGATCAGAAAATGCCTGTGTTCTATGTCTTAGCAGTAGTGCTTCCACTTCATGTGGGCACATAATTGTTAATGGGCATCCCAATACTAGATCAACACTTTTTGTCACTAACAGAGATGTGGCAGCTACACCTCTAAGACATGGTGGTGCACCTGCAGCTATAGGGTCTAGCTGAGCTGAATAATAAGCAATTGGACACTGGTATGGTCCCAAAGTTTGGGTTAAAACACCTGAAGGTACTCCTCTACGCTCATGTACATATAAAGTAAATGGTTTGTTATAATCTGGGATGCCTAGAGCAGGAGCAGACAGAATAGCTTGTTTTAAATTTGATAGAGCTAACTTGTGATCTGGCTCTAATTTAAGTGGTTCAGGGACTGAATCTCTTGTTAATGCTATAAGGGGTTTAGTAATTTCCCCATAGCAAGGGATCCATTGTCTGCAGAACCCTGTTGCTCCTGGGATTGCTCTTAAGTGATTTTTAGTGGTAGGATTGCTCAATTTTTGAATATTTTCAATGTGCTTAGGGGATATGTGTCGTGCACCAGTTGTCAAGATGAACCCCAAATATTCTACTCTGGGGAGACACCACTGAACTTTTCCTTTTGCTGTCTTATGTCCTCTTTTATGTAACTCTAAAAGAAGATGTTTACTATCTTCCTGGCATGTTTCAGCATCTGGTGAAGCCAGGAGTAAGTCATCTACATATTTAATCAATTTACTATTTTTAAATATTATATTTTCTGTATCTTGGCTCAAAATCTGTGCAAAAATAGATGAGTTCTTGGAATAAACCTGTGAGAGATGGGCCCAGGACCACTAAGAATTATTCCAGGTAAAAGCAAATATATGTCTGGAATTCTCATAAATAGGAATTGAGAAAAAGGCTGAGCACAGGTCCAGGACCGTAAAGTAAGTGGCTGTGCTGGGAATAGAAGAAATAATTGTGTTTGGGTTTGAAACCACTTGTTGTCTCTTTATAACATGATTGTTTATGGTCCTTAAATCTTGAACAAATCTATATTGGGGTTTTCCATCTGGGCCTAATTTTGGTTTCTTGACAGGTAAAATAGGTGTATTATATTCTGACTTGCATGGGATTATTATTCCTTGCTCAATTAGTGAATTTATCACTGGGGTAATTCCTTCAATGGCTTCTTTTGATAAGGGGTACTGAGGAATGGAGGGAGATGGCCCTCCTTTTGTTTTAATCTGAACAGGAACAGCTGATTTAAGTAGGCCTACATCAGTAGAAGATGTGGCCCATAGAGATTCTGGGATATCATCTGGAATTTTAAAAGTGGAAGGCTCCTTTACTTCCTGCTCTTCTGAAAGAAGTATAGGGAGTAAGTTTAGAGAGTCCTTTGGCAATTGCAGTGACATAGAACCATCTGGATTGCAAATTATTGTGGCTTTAAGTTTATATAATAGATCCCTTCCCAGTAAATTTGTGGTGGATCCAGGCATTAAAAGAAAGGAATGTTCAATTGATAAAGGTCCAAGGCTTACCATATGAGGAGAAAGTTTTGGGACCTTTTGAGGTGTTCCTGATACCCCTACTACGTTTAGAGAACCAATAGAATTACAGTTTACATCTGGCTTGCTCACCAGTACTGATCTTGAAGCCCCAGTGTCCAGCAAACAATCATAATGTGAATTTCCCACTTTCAGGGTTACATGAGGTTCTTTACTATTTGGGGGGGAATGTATGGGGATAATAGGCATTAGAACATCATGGTCGTGAAAGTCAAAGGTTTCCCTTTCTGGTTCCAAAGCCGTCCCTCCCCCCACGCACCTTCATAAAGATGCTTGGGCTCCATGCCCCCCCCCAGGGGCATTAGCACCCTGATTAGTTCAGGGGCAAGCTCCACTTAAGATATACTGTTGTGGGGTCATTTGATATGAGTTATCATCATCCCGAGGTTTATTTTTAGCATTTCTATCATGCCTAAAATTGCTATTCCTGGAATCATCATTATTATTATTGCTATTCCTGTTTCCGTTATTCCTATAGTTATCTGTTGGTTGGGTATTATTTCTGATTAATCTTAAGAGATTTCTACAGTCCATCATCTTATGGCCCTTTCTTGTACCGAATTGACAGATAATAGACTGATAGTTAGATTCTTGAAGATGGGCTATAATCTCTCCTTTCTTTTTTAGTTTTGCTTTTAGCATTTTGTTTTCTGCTTTTAAAGTACCTATCGAGTCAGTATCATCCTCCTGTTCTTCTTCTTGGCCTCTAAAAACATAAGATGCTACTTTCCTTAATTCTTCAAGGTTCATTCTATCCCAGTTTGGGCAATTAGTCCTAAAATAGTCTCTGACTACTTTGCAGGAATTTTCTACAAATTGTCTACGTACATGTTTTAATTCCCGTTCCATGGTTAAATCAAGGTTCAAATATATTTCTGCAACCTCAATCAGTCTGTCCCTAAAATGGGAGGGAGTTTCATCGGCACGCTGTTTAGTTTTTTCGAATTTTTCCCATGTGTCTTGTGTGTCAGCACAAGCTTTTACAGCTATTAATAATGCTACCCTGCCATCATGCAATTTTTTAACATCTGCTGGAGAGTTTTAATTCCATTTCAGATTTTTGAGAGGCCAGATAGGTGTGTCTTTACTTTTATTATGATTGGCCCAAGTAATGATCCTCTCTTTCTCACCAGGGGGCAGGTCCGGCTGGGGGGAGGAGATGGGTTGAGGAGAGGGAAGTAGGGGTTGCGGAGGGGGCGGAACCGGGTGGGGAGAGGGGACGGGTTGAGGAGAGGGGGTGGCAGTATCAATATCAATGGGTTGAGTGGAAGGTGTGTCAAGAGAGCTTTTAAGGGAGGGGTCCTCTAATGAGGAGCTATGGAGGAATAATTCCCTCTTTTGTTGGAATTTCTTTTTTAACTGTTTCCTCTTTTTTAAATACTTAGCACGGCCTTTTATATAAGCCAGCAGCTGCTCTTGGTTTTCCTCCAGCTTGCTCATCTTCCTTATTGAGAAGTAAAAATAAATTATTCCACCTATAATCACTGCTATCACACTTACATACAGTGCAAGAGACAGCCCTTGAAAAGTATCCCGTGGGACTGCTCTTCTGAAAAAAAAAAGACACAACAGACATTACTATAGACTGGATCCAGCTTTTTTAAAGTCTGAACTCCATTATTTACTGTATCAGTAATGGTTTGAAACCACCACATCCTTACTCTAATCAGTAGATGTCACTAGTGAGTAAGGTTTTCCTTTTACTAAGGATTGGGCTATAGTTGTATTGTTTTGGGTTAAGACTCCCTTTTGTTCCTGCCTAGTGGAGGACAAAGGCTATAGCCTGAGGCTGAGTACTAGAGATAAAGCTCTTTGAGGGTATACTGGGCTTTTTGCCTGAGGCAGTTGGGAGTGTCTTTCAAAGGCTAAGTTTGGTTCTTGGAGGCTCTTTTCAGTTGTAAAAGTCTGAAAAATCTCTTTTCTTTAAAATTATGTGCCTTCTACTCTGGTGGGGGAAAAATGGCATTTTAAATTCTAGCTGGCCCCACCAGGCTTCTGCTTTTTTTTTAAAGAGTTTAAAACTAGAAATACAGTTTTGAAATAAAATAGAGAACCAAGCTAAAGCCTATTTGTAGCCTAAAATAAAATTTACTCTCCCTAAAAATCTACTAATATACTAAGTCTAGTGCCTCCTGCTTCTATTAGGCTGCTTTTAAACCTTATTCAGGTGGACTCCTAGCCTGGCTAGGAGAACCAAGTCCTTCCCAGGTGTGGCGAAGGCCTCCTAATAGGCTTATTTCCTTCCCTAAGAGGAGGAAACAGCCTCCTAGCTGAATTTCCAGGGCCCCTTTTGATCTCACCAGACTGGCAGCTTTTATATTGACAGAAGCTCCAAAGCATGCTGTGAGAAGGCTGACTTAAGGGATAGTTTTAAGGTAAAAGAAGAATTCAAGAAAATTCAGGAAGATTGAGGAAGTTTGAGAACAACGTGGTCACCAAAATGTAAGAGGGAAAAATTTAGGTATTATAGATATATATTTAAAGTGTGGCCACCAGGAATCAACAATTCAGGTTGATTCCGTAATTAAATCAGACCCAAAACAGCATCTGGTTGAGGAGTTTATTTACAATCAGGAAGGTAAAGTATAGGAATAAAGAGAAAGGGAGAGGCTAGTCCAGGCCAAAGGCCTGGATGGAGATAGAAGGTTAAAAGGCTAATTAAATGAAGCTGTAAGCCACAAGGCCCAACAGCCAGATAGGCAGAGTTTGGAAGTGGCCTAACTAGGCCAAGGAAGTCAGCCTAACTTACCCACATGACAATACAGAGTGTAAGCTGTCTGTGGTCTCAGGAGATCCTTCAGCACCAAGTTTGAATTGGGAACTGCTCAACAGGAATTAACTCACATAATTAAAGAGATAGTGTCTTTCCTCACTTCCTGTGGGTCCACCTCTAATTCAAATGGACAAATGGCAGTCTCTACATTGATTTGGACTACCCAAAGGGCAGTCCCTTGTTCTTGATTTGTTACTTATTGTCACGTGTGGGTAACTCGTCTCCCCTCCCCACTAAGGAAGGTGAGGATTACATCATTTCTATGCCTAGGGTTAGTAGATTTTTGACTATGAATGGGCTAGAGTTAATTTCATTTACACACATCTGATTTCTTCAGTTTTCACACATGTAAATTGAGAAAACAATAACCTCTTAGGATTGTTGGAAGGGTCAAATGAGACAATATATGTAAAGGACTTAGTCCATAGAAAATGCGGCTTTACATTCTGGATATACATATATACTAATATATATATATATATATATATATACACACACACATACACACACATATGTATGTTACACAAAGACATACATGCATTTATACATTATGTATACATATTATATTACACACATAAACACACACCTCTGTGTGTGTGTGTATATACATATATATACACATGTAGTCATCTTCCACATCAGAATTTTCAACCTGAGCATAGCACTTGTAGTATTATACTATGTAAACATATTAAATGGACTAAATGGACAGTTTATTTATAATTTAAATAAGAGTCAAGGAGTTTTCATGTTTTCTCTTCGTTATTAGACATAGAGAATATACTTTATAACTGATAAATATATTGACAATTTCTGTGAAAGTTTANTATATATATATATATATATATATATATATATATTCACAAACACACACATCTAGGCATATTATACACTACCTATAGTCTTAAGGCCAAGCAACATTTTTATCATTTTGCAATTCATTTACCTAATATTTAGCTATAAAATGTTAAATAGTAATATATTATATTTTTTATTATATAGCATACAGGTAAGACAATAATCCAAGACAACAGAGTGAATGAGAAGATCAATGGGATTCAGGCTTCTCATTTCTACCCTACCTTCTACAGATACAAATGTGCACATAGATTCACAATACACAGACATAAACACACATATGCATAAATATGATTCAGAGAACAAAACACTAAAAATAAGATATGTATATATATATGTATGTTTACATATATATTTATATATATATATATAATCAAAAACAAAAAAAGATTTTAATATCGGTAAATATTTTTTATTGAAATGTAATTTAATTAAAAAATTTTCCATGGTTACATGATTCATGTTCTTACTCTCCCTCCCCTACCATTCCCCCACCAACCAACATGCATTTCTACTGGTTTCTTCATGTGTCATTGATCAAGATCTATTTTCATATTATTGATAGTTGTGCTAGTGTAGCAGTTTAGAGTTTATATCCAAAATCACGCCTTCATCAAACGATGTGTTCAAGCAATTGTTTTTCTTCTGTGTTTCCACTCCTGTAGTTCTTCCTCTGAATGTGGGTAGCATTCTTTTCCATAAGTCCCTCAGAATTGCCCTGGGTCATTGCATTGCTGCTGGTACAAAAGTCTATTACATTCGATTTTACCACAGTGAATCAGTCTCTGTATACAATATTCTTCTGGCTCTGCTCCTTTCACTCTGCATCAATTCCAAGAAGTCTTTCCAGTTCACATGGAATTTCTCCAGTTCATTATTCCTTTGAGCACTGTAGTATTCCATCACCAGCATGTACCACAATTTGTTCAGCCATTCCCCAATTGAAGGGCATATCCTTGTTTTCTAGATTTTTTCCACCACAAATGGCACGGCATTAAACATTTTTGTACATTTATTTTTCCCTATGATCTCTTTGGGGGTACAAACCCAGCAGTGGTATTGTTGAATCAAAGGGCAGGCAATCTTTTAGTGCTTTTTGGGCATAGTTCCAAATTGACATCCAGAATGGTTGGATCAATTCACAACTCCATGATCACTAATGCATTAATGTCCCAATTTTGTCACATCCCCTCCAACATTCTCTGCTCTATTGTCATTTTAATCAATCTGCTTGGTGGGAGCTAATACCTCAGAACTGTTTTGATTTGCATTTCTATAATTATTAGAGATTTAGAACACTTTCTCAAGTACTTATTGATACATTTGATTTCTTTATCTGAAAATTGTCTATTCATGTCCCTTGACCATTTATTGAGGAATCGCTTGATTTTTTGTACAATTGATTTGCCTTGTATATTTGAGTAATTAGACATTTGTCAGAATATTTTGTTATAAAGATTTTTTCCAGTTTGTTGTTTCCCTTCTGATTTTGATTGCATTTTTTTGTTTGTACAAAATATTTTTAATTTAATGTAATACAAATTATTTATTTAATATTTTGTAATTTTTTCTAACTCTTGCTTAGTTTTAAATTCTTTCCTTTCCCAGAGACCTGACAAGTATACTATTTTGTGTTCCCCTAATTTATTTATATTTTCCTTCTTTATATTCAAGACATTCACCCAATCTGAATTTATCTTGGTGTAGGGTTTAAGTTGTTGATCTAAACCTAATTTCCCCCACATTGTTTTCCAATTTTCTCAGCAGTTTCTTTTTCAAATAGTAGATTTTGTCCCAAATGTTGGGCTCTTTGGGTTTATCATAGTCTGTCTTGCTGACATCACTTACCCCAAGTCTATTCCACTGATCCTCCCTGCTTTATGGAATAGTTTAAATAACTGGTACTTCTAGACCACCTTCCTTCACGTTTTTTTTTCCATTATTTCCCTTGATATTCTTGATCTTTTGTTCTTCCAAATGACCTTTGTTATTGTTTTTTTTTCTAATTCAGTAAAAAAGTTTTTTGGTAGTTTAATAGGTATGGCCCTAAATAAGTAAATTAATTTGAGTAGAATGATCATTTTTATTGTATCAATTCTTCCTACCCATGAGCAGTCAATGTTTTTCCAATTGTTTAGATCTAGTTTTAATTGTTTGGAAAGTGTTTTGTAGTGGTGTTCATATAATTCCTATGTTTGTTTTGATATATTCCTAAGTATTTTATATTATCTAGGTTGATTTTAAATGGTGTTTCTGTTTCTACCTCTTGCTGCTAAGATGTGTTGGAAATATATAGAAATGGTGATGATTTATGTACATTTATTCTGTATACTGCAACTGCTAAATTTGATTATTTCTACTAGCATTTTAGTTGATTCTCTAGGATTTTTTAAGTAGACCATCATATCATCTGCAAAGAGTGGTAGCTTAGTCTACTCATTGCCTATTTTAATAGATTCAATTTCTTTTCCTTCTCTAATTGCTACTGCTAGTGTTTCTAATACAATGTTAAATAATAGAGGTGATAATGGGCATCCTTATTTCATGCCTGATTTTATTTGGAAGGCTTCTAATTTATCCCTATTGAATATGATGCTTGTTGGTTTTAGATATATAATGTTTGTTATTTTTAGGAAAAGTTCTTCTATTCCTATGCTGTCTAGTGTTTCAGTAGGAATGGGTGTTGTATTTTCTCAAAGGCTTTTTCAGTGTCTATTGAGATAATCATGTGATTTTTGTATGTTAGCTTGTTGCTATGGTCAATTATGTGAATGGTCTTCCTAATGTTGAACCATCCTTGCATTCCTGGTATAAATCCTACCTGATCATGATGGATATTCCTCACGATCACTTGCTGGACTCTTTTTACTAATATCCTATTTAAGATTTTTGCATCTATGTTCTTCAGGGAGATTGGTCTGTAGTTTTCTATCTCTGTTTTTGGTCTCCCTGGCTTTGGAATCAGTATCATATTAGTGTCATAAAAGGAATCTGGTAGAACTCCTTCTTTACTTATTATGTCAAATAATTCATGTTTATTTATCAAATAATTTAATTATGTCAAATTAATATCTCAAATAATTGGGATTTGTTGTTCCTTGAAGATTTAATAGAATTCAGTTGTAAATCCATCAGGCCCTGGTGATTTTTTTCTTAGGGAGTGATTTGATGGCTTGTTCAATTTCTTTTTTTGATATTGGATCATTTAAGCATTCTATTTCTTCTTCTGTTAATCTAGTATAATGGGGAAAAGGGTTTTGGGTTGGATAATTTAAAGGGTTAGGTTGCCAGGGGATTTGTCAATCCCCAATTGAGGAATAATCTCAAGTAAAAATGACTTTTCTGGAAATTTATTTACAATTGAAAAGAGGAAGAAGAAATAAGGAAATAAGAGAGAGGATAAGATAGGATAAGTAATCTAACACAGTAGGTAATTTGTTCCCATTTCCTAGTTTAATCCAGGTAGAGCTAATTAACCCAAGGGCGGAAACTCAGAGGGCCAGAGGAGAATGAAGTAAAAGTTTCAGTCACAAATTCTCTATTAAAAGGGAAGTTCCTGGGCAGCTGGGTAGCTCAGTGGAGTGAGAGTCAGGCCTAGAGACAGGAGGTCCTAGGTTCAAACCCGGCCTCAGGCACTTCCCAGCTGTGCGACCCTGGGCAAGTCACTTGACCCCCATTGCCCACCCTTACCAATCTTCCACCTATGAGACAATACACTGAAGTACAAGGGTTAAAAAAAAGTTAAAAAAAAAAAAGGAAGTTCCTTAAGAGAAGTTCAGGAAAATTCAGTCTTAAACTCACCACATGGAATGCAGAGCTCCCTCAGGTACCCTTCACAAACCAGAAGACCCAGCCCAGCTGACTGAGGTCTCTTTTTAAAGAGTTCTCTTTTGTAGCACTTCCTGTAGCTTCCTATTAGTTTACGTGTCCAATCACAACAGATGCTTTTCTTAGGACTGCCCACAAGAGAGTCTGTAAATTCTGGTTTGTTACTCTAGCACACTTTTGTGATTAAATCTAAAGATGGGCAGTGTAGATTTAATGTAATTGTCACATCTAGGCAATTTATATTTTTGTAAATATTTATGCATATCACCTAGATTGCTATATTTATTGCCATATAATTGGGCAAAATAGTTTTTAATGGTTGAATTTATTTTCTCTTCATTGGAGGTGAGGTCTCACTTTCATCTTTGATACTGTTAACTTGGTTTTCTACTTTTCTTTTTTATTAGATTTACCAGTACTTTGTCTATTTTATCTATTTTCTTCAAAATACCAGCTTCTAGTCTTATTTATTAATTCAATAGTCATTTTGCTTTCAATTTTATTAATGTCTCCTTTGATTTTTAGTATTTCTAATTTTGTTCTCATCTTGGGATTTTAAATTTGTTCACTTCCTAGTTTTTTCAGTTACTTTCCCACTTCCTTAAACTCTGCCCTCCATAATTTGTCAATATATGCATTCAATGATACAAAATTTCCCCTTAGAACTGCTTTGGCTGTATCCCATATGTTTTTGTAAGAAGTCTCATCATTGTCATTGTATTCAGTGAAATTATTAATTGTTTCTATGATGTGTTCTTTAACTTATTTTGAAGATTCATATTATTTAATTCCCAATTAGTTTTTGGTTTGCCTCTCCATATATCCTTGCTAATAACTATTTAATTGCATTATGATCTGATAAGGTTGAATCTATTATTTCTGCTTTTTTGCTTTTGTTTGCCATGTTTCTATGCCCTAGTGCATGGTCAATCTTTGTGAATGTTCCATGTGCTGCTGAAAAGAAGGTGTATTCCTTTTCGTACCTATTTATTTTTCTCTATATATCTATTAATTCTAATTTTTCTAAGATTTCATTTACCTCTCTTATCTCTTTCTTATTTCTTTTTTGGTTTGATTTATCTAGATCTGATAGGGGAAGGTTCAGATCTCCAACTAATATAATTTTATTATCTATTTCCTCCTTGAACCCTGCCATTTTCACCTTTAGAAATTTCGCTGCTATACCAGTGATGGACAAACTTTTTAAAGAGGGGGCCAAAGGAAAGGAAATGCTCATCTGTCAGTCTGTTTTAATGCAACTTTCTTGAAGTTTCATTGTAATATATCTTTCTCAATATATTCTTAAGTTTTGGAATAATGTCTCACATTCAAATAAAATATTTTAGGGGGCCACATCTGGCCTGTGGGCATAATTTGCCCATCACTATGCTATACCTTTTGGTGCATACATGTTGAGCACTGTTATTTCTTCATTGTTTATACTGCCTTTTATCAGGATATAATTACTTGCCCTATCTCTTTTAACCAGATCTATTTTTACTTTGGCTTTGTCAGAAATCATGATTGCAACTCCTGCCTTCTTTTTCCCCAGTTGAAGCCCAATAGATTTTGCTCCAGCCTTTTATTTTTACTCTGTGTATGTCTACCTGTCTCATGTGTGTTTCTTGTAGACCACATATGGTAGGATTTTGATTTCTAATCCACTCTGCTATTTACTTCCATTTTATGGGCAATTTCATCCCATTCACATTCAGAGTTATAATTATCAACTGTGTATCCCCAGAAATTTTTATTCCCTTTCCTTGTCCTGCCCTTTCTTATTTCACTATTTCCTTCTATACCAGTGTTTTGTTTTTAATACATTCTCCTAATCCCCTCCCTTATTGTATTTCCCTTTCTCCCCCCTCCCTTCTTATTCTCCTCTTATTTTTCTTTAGGGTCTTGTTAAGCTATACGACCCCACTCCATCCTCTTCCTCCCTAGTATTGCTTCCCTCCCCACCAGTCCCTTTGTTACCCTTCTACTTTTCTATAGGGTGAGAATCAATTCTCTGCTCCAATGGATCTGATTGTTCTTCCTTTTTTAAGTTAATTTCAATGCACTTAAGAATTAAGTATTTCCTTTCTCCAATCTCTTTACCCTTCCATTGTATAGGTATTCTCCACTGTTCACCCCATGCACGTCTTTATGAAATATAAATTTACTCCATTTTGTCCGTTTTCACATTTCTCTTCATATTATCTCCTTTTTACCTCGTTATATGCATACATACATATATATATATATATTTATGTATATATATATAAATATATATATATACATAATATATATATACACACACACATACACATATATCTTGACATTTCATCCTATACAGTTTGTCACTGTTACCTCTAAGTATAATTCTTCTAGCTACACTGTTGTTAATAACAATTTTAAGAGTTACCAATATCTTCATTTCTTATAGGGTTATAAGTTAATTGAACTCATTTGGTCCTTTGAAGAAAAGGTGTTTTTTTCCCCCAGTTCTCTTAATTACCTTATGGTGATTCTCTTCAGTTCTGTGTTTGGGCAGCAAACTCTCTGTTTATGTCTGTTTTTTTCTTTATAAATGCTTGGAAGTCTCCAGTTTTGTTGAATGACCATACTTTCCCCTGAAAGAATATAGTCAATTTGGCTGGATAGTTAATTCTTGGTTGTAGACCCAACTTTCTTGCTTTCCTGAATATTATATTCCATACCTTCCAGGTCTTCAATGTAGATGAAGCCAGATCCTGTGTTATCCTAACTGTGGTTCCCTGGTATCTGAATGACTTCTTAGCTGCTTGTAATATTTTTTCCTTGGTCTGGTAGTTTTTTAATTCAACTGTAATATTCCTGGAAGTTGTCAGTTGTGGATTAAATGTAGGAAGTGATCTGTGGATTCTTTCCCTTTCTACTTTTCTCTCTTGTTCGAGAATGTCAGGAGACTTTTCTTGGATAATTTCCTGGAGGATAATGTCCAGGCTTTTTCTTTTGTCATGATGTCCTAGTATACCAATAATTCTTCAATTGTCTCTTCAAGGTCTGTATTCCAGATCTGTGGTTGAGTTAAAGATGTGTTTCATATTTTCCTCAAAATTTTCATTTTTAAATTTTGTTTTGTATTTTCTTGCTGCCTTGTGAAGTCATTTGCTTTTAGTTTTTGAGTTCTTTTTTTAAAGACTGAATTTCGTCTCTGGCTTTTTGGTCATTCTTCTCCTTCTGGTCTGATTTTCTTTGTAGATCATTTTCACTTTCTATGCTTCATTTTTCACTTTGTCAATTTTGGATTTTTAAGACATTATTTTCCTGCTTTAGACCATGTATTTCCTTTCCCCAATTGTCTTCAGCCTCTGTTGATTGTTTTCTGTGTTCTTGAGTTATTTGAATTTTGAATTCTTGAGTTAATTGGAATTTGAGTTCTTCCAAAGTCTGTGTCCATTTAACTGAAGTTTCTCTATTTTTTCTTGGTGTTCCTTTATCTTCTTCTGATATGTTTGCTCTTTGTTCAATTTCTGGATAGAAGCTGTTGATTGTGGTTTCGTTTTCCTTACTTTCTTATTTTAGTTATTCATCCCTTTATTTCTCTAATATTATTATAAAAGTATTATATATGTATATTTGTGTATGCAAGTTTGGCTTGCGCATCCTGCTGCTTGTGAGAAAGGAGACAGATGTCATCCGCAAAGTCAAGGTCCTCAAGCTGTTTGGTATGAGTCCATTGAATACCCGTATTGTTGTCCTTGGTAATTCTTCTCATGATCCAATCTATGACCATCAAGAAGATAAGGGGTGAAAGCATGAAACCTTGCTTCACTCTGGTCTTCACTGTGAAGGGAGCCATCAGTTTCCCGTTGTGGATGACCTGGCAGGTAAAGTCTTCATATAACCGCTGGATGATGTTGATGAACTTCTGGGGAATCCCGTAATGCTGCATCAATCTCCAGATGATGTTCCAGTCCATGCTGTCAAATGCCTTCTCGAAATCCATGAAAGTCATGTAGAGGGGGGACTGCCATTCGATGGACTGTTCGATGATGATTCTTAGGGTGACGACTTGCACGACTCTCTGAAGAAGTGGAGAAGACAGGTCTGAAGATCAACAAGAGGAAGACCGAGGTGATCACAGTCAACAGAAGACAGGACCTGCCAATCCAACTACAGGGAGAAAACATCAAGGAGACGGACCACTTCACCTATTTGGGTAGCATAGTCAGTAAGGACTGCAGAGCAGATGAGGACATCAGAAACTGAATCAACAAAGCCAGACATGCATTTAACACCTTACAGTCTGTCTGGATCTCCAAAGCACTGTCCCTCATCACTAAGCTCCGAATCTTCAATACCAACGTAAAGCCCGTCCTCCTATATGGATCAGAAAGCTGGAGAGTGACGAGCGCTAACACAACAAACTCCAGGTCTTTGTTAACAGATGTCTACGCTACATCTTGAACATCAGATGGCCTGAAAAGATCTCCAATGCTAGTCTCTGGAAAAGAACAATCCAGTATCCCATTAGTCAGGACATAAAGAAACGTAAGTAGAGATGGATAGGACATACGCTACGAAAACCAGAAGACAACGTAGCCAGACAAGCATTGAGCTGGAACCCTCCAGGGAGGAGGAAAGTTGGAAGACCAAAACAGACCTGGTGAAGATCTGCCAAAAATGAAACTGAAACAGTCGGAATAACATGGGCCTAGCTGTGGGAAGTTGCCCAGAACAGAGTACATTGGCGTGAGATGGTTGCGGCCCTATGCTCCTAAGGAGTCAACAAGAATTAAAAAAAAAATGTGTATGCATATGTATAGAGAGGTAATAGAGATAAATATAATTTACAAAATACTTCTGCACTCTTAAGTTTGCTTATCAAAGAATAAGTCTGAAATTTAGTGCTAACTCCTTTGTTTTTCCACTGGGTTATATAGATATTATCATTGAAATCCTATTTCCATATTATTTATTTTTGTAATAGATCAATCTTTTACTTATTTATTTGTTTTTATTTTTTGCAATAAAATTTTTATTGATTAAGAAAAATTTCTCATGATTACATGATTCATGTTCTTTCCCTCCCCTCCTTTCACCCCTCTCCCATAGCCAACGCACAATTCCACTGAGTTTTTCATGTGTCATTGATCAAGACCTATTTCCATATTATTGATATTTGAACTATGGTGATCATTTAGAATCTACATCCCCAATCATAATCATCCCCATTTGACCCATGTTATCAAGCAGTTGTTTTTCTTCTGTGCTTCTGCTCCCACAGTTCTTTCTTTGGATGTGTGTAGCGTTCTTTCTCATAGGTCCAGTCTTGGATCATTGTATTGCTGCTAGTACAGAAGTCCTTCACATTTGATTGTGCTACAGTGTATCCATCTCTGCGTATAAGGTTCTCCTGGTTCTGTTCCTTTTGCTCTGCATTAATTCCTGGAGGTCATTCCAGTTCACATGGAATTCCTCCAGTTCATTATTCCTTTGAGCACAATAATATTCCATCTCCAGCAGATACCACAATTTTTTAGTCATTCCCCAGTCAAAGAGCATCCCTTCATTTTCCAAATTTTTGCCACCACAAAGAGCACAGCTATAAATATTTTTTTACAAGTCTTTTTTCCTTATTATCTCTTTGGGGTATAAACCCAGCAATGGTATGGGTGGATCAAAGTACAGATAGTCTTTTAAAGCCCTTTGGGCATAGTTCCAAATTACATATTCCTCCCACCCCTGTTTGTTACTTCCCTTCTAATTTTGCTTGTACTGATTTTGTTTGTACAAAATATTTTTAATTTCACATAATCAAAATAATTTATTTTATATCCTCTTCTCTTTCTCTTGTCTGGTCTTTAATTCTTTCCTTCTGCATAGATCTGCCACATATACTATTTCATGTTCACCCTATTTACTTATAATATTACTCCTTATGTTTAAATCATATAACCATTTTGAACTTACCTTGATATAGGGTGTGAGATATTGATCTAAACCTAATTGTTGGCATGCTCTTTTCCATATTCCAGCAGTTCTTGTCCTAAAAGTTGGGATCTTTGGGTTTGTCAAATACAAGATCACTAAGGTTATATAATATTTAAATTAATAACAAATAACTCCAAGCGCTATATTCTATAAAGTTTTTTTTAATAATCATTTGAAGTAGAAAGAAAATAAACTATAAGAAATAGAAGTTCAAACCTAATTATCTAACAAAAAGTAAACCCAGGTGAATAAGTTGTCCTGCCTTCCCTCAAAGCCCACTTCATAGCTCTGATCAGGGGAAAAGAGAAATAGGGGAGGGACAACACAAAACTTATATCTTCCCTATGTTAGCACATAATGTGAGAAGGAACATGGAGTGCTGCGAGAGACTCCTGAGGAGCAGATTCTAATTACACAGTTAATTATCCATAGTCTATTCCATTGATCTACCCTTCTATCTCTTAGCCAGTACCAAATTGTTTTGATTATCACTGTTTTATAGTACAGTTCAAGATTTGGTACTGCTAAGTTCTGATAATTCATGTTTTTGTCATTAATATCCTTGATATTCTTGATCTTTTCTTTCCAGATGAATTTTGTATTATGTTTTCTAATTCTCTAAAACAGTTCTTTTTGGCAGTTTGATAGGTATGACATTAAATAAGTAAATTTATTTAGGTAGGATGGTCATTTTTATTGCATTAGCTCATCTTACCCATGAGCAATCAATGGTTTTCCAAGTATTTAGATCTAGTTTTATTTGTGTGGAGAGTGTTTTGTAAAAGAGTTCATATAATTCATGCATTTGTCTGGGCAGATGGATTGCCAAAAATTTATGTTGTCTATAGTGATTTTAAATGGAGTTTAACTTTCTAATTCTTGCTGCTGAGTTTTTTTAATTTTTTAAACCCTTAACTTCTGTGTTTTGGCTCCTAGGTGGAAGATTGTGCTGAGTTTTATTGGAAATATCTAGAAATTCTGATTATTTCTGTGAGTTTATTTTATATGCTGAAATTTTGCTAAAGTTATTATTTCTATTAGTTTTATAGTTGATTTTCTAGAATTCTCTGAGTATACCATCATATTATTTACAAAGATTGATAGGTTAGTTTCTTCATTGCCTACTTTAATCCCTTTAATTTCTTTTTTCTTCTTTAATTGCTAGAGCTAGTATTTCTGATACAATATTAATACTAGTGGTGATAATGGACATTCTTGCTTCACTTCTGACATAATTGCAAAGGCTTTGGGCTTATCTCCATTTCAGATGATACTTGCTGATGGTTTTAAATACATAATACTTATTATTTTGAGGAAATGACTTTTTTTCTATCTTTCCTAGTGTTTTCTAGAGGAATAGGCTTTGTATTTTGTTAAAAGCTTTTTCTTCATCTAATGAGATAGTCATGTGATTTCTCTTAGTTTGATTATTGATAATGTTAATTATGCAGGTGGCTTCCCTAAAATTAAACCAGCTTTGCATTCCTGGTATAAATTCCACCTGGTCATAGCGAATCAGTCCTGTGATGTTGCTGTAGTTTCTTTGCTAGTATTTTATTTAAGATTTTTGCATGGAGCAGTCCCTTACATGCTATCTACCCCAATGACAGCCTTCCTAACCCAGGAGTGCTTCCGTGCTCCCAGCTGTGGCCGTGGGGACTGAGGTGTCAAGTGACCACTGGTTTTTACTTCTATGAAGGAGGGGAAGAAAGAATACTCTTCCAAATCTCTTAACTTTACTCCTATCCAGTACATACTAGACTAGTGCCACCTACAGACAGGAAGTAGAATTGAAAGCATGGCCCAGTTTCCTGTCTATCTCAAACAGCTCCTCTTTCTGGAAAGCCTTGCCTGCTACCCTTCCTGGGTGCACTTGTCTTTGCTGTTAGCTTGGGTAATCTCAGGTTTCAGAAGGGAGATTCATTCCTCTTGCTATCTAAGCATGCCCAACCTCTGCAACATAGCCAATATGGGTTTCATCCGCACTATGCCCAGTGCAGTTATGGGGAACTCCAGAAGTGTGAGCAAAGGAATCTAGATGGATGATGATGCTGGGAAGGGAAAGGGACCTTAAAGAGTTTGGGGGTGAATTTTTAGTTTTTCTGTCCCCATTCCTTTATCAATGTTAACTGTTTCAGTTTGCTCCCCTCCAAATAGTGAAGAAGTCTCTGTAACACAGCTATCAGAACTGGAGAAAAGGACTTGAATTCAGTGCCTGTACCCTATCACATATTTTGTATTTGCTGATAGTTTTAAGATTTTATTTTGTTTTTTAGTTCACATATTGATCTAATCTAATATATTCTTACATTATATCACTTTAAGGTACTGTGTTTTGGCTATTATCTATGTATTCTGTTATACTGCTTTTATTTGTATCTTCCTACTATCTTTAATTGTACTGATATTTGTCTAGACTGGAGAAAATACCATTATAAAAGTCCATAAACAACTTGGGCAAAACCTTTTCTGTGACAAAACCATAGGTCCTGATGGATGAAGTGTTTGTCACCAGATCCATTGATGTCACAAATTGCCTATACAGCCTTTTGTGCCTTTTTGTTAATTGTCACATAGATTATGAATGTACTCCATCAAACTGGATACAACCTTTTTCAGTAACTTTTGGAGAATTTTATGAGCTCTTAGGGTTTGGGGGGATTTGGCAGATAGATGGGGTGTGCTTTTTGTATTTTATGGTTTGGTAATTTTCTATATTGTTTCTATTGTTGTAGCTGCCAATAGGTAAGTGCTACACTGTTATAATTGCTACTCCAAGCTTGTGGGAATAAATCACTTTAATTGGCCCTAATTCAAGGACCTGATATAGATTTATTATTCCTTACTTAGAATTTTTACACATGAGACTTTGATTTTTTATGTTTCATCCAGAAGTTACTTTTTTTTTCTTTTATTTGGGCTTTTTAATGTTCATTTATTTATTTATTTTTAACAGTTGATTAGTATACCTTATAACTCAGCTGTGTATCCCTGGGTGATCTGTGTGTTTGTCAACACCCTCCTCAGGGGGGATTGTATAATTATTAAAAAATTCTAGACTTATAAAAATGTTTCTTGTTTAAGAGTAATTTTAGGATACAAAACTTGCTACCTCCTCAAATCAGCACCATAAAGAAGTCTGCAAAAACCACACATTGCACCAAAATATCCTGAATGAACTTTGGGATGTAGTGAAATTGAACTGTGGGGGGTAGAATGCATTTATTTTGAATGTAAACTCTTATACCAAAGAGGACTACCCTCTAATTGGCTTTTTGTCAGTGCACCTAACATTGGTTTGGTTCTCTTGCTCTTTTATTTGCTCTTATCCTGAAATTATTATAATTTCCCCTTAGAAACTGCAATATTATATGTACCTCTAGTTAAAGATGTTCAGAGATATAAGTTTATTATGTGTACTGATTCATTGGGGAAACTAGGCATGTAAATCTGGGAGATTTCTACATGCTCATTTTCCTAGTTGAATCACAGGGTGGATTGTAATTTTTCCCAGGACTCTAAATCCCAGCCTCCCATGTTCCCTCTCATGTTACATGCTAATGTAGGGAGGATATACGTTTTGCCTAGCTCCATCCCTTATTCTCTTCTCCCCTGAGTGTGGTTTGTGGAGGTGGGGTGAGTCCCAGGCAGGATAATTTTTTCTCATGTATATTTACTCAGGCTTATATTTTTGTTCATGTATTTTTCCTACTTCAAATGATTATTAATAAAACTTATAAAATAAAATACTCGGAGTAATTTAATATTAATTTAAATCTTACTTTAAATATTACAGGTTGATCTGGCTAGGCACAAAGTAGATTTCCTTGCAGTGGGGGCTCTTCCATGAGTTTTCAGCAGGATGATAAAAGGGTCCCAGCTTTGGTTCTACTACCTGAAACTTGCATCTATGTCCTTGCTACAGACACAGACTGGGAATTCTGGCTTCTCTTTAGGCCCACACAGATCAGGCTGCTTCAGCCCAAGCTACCCTGGTTTGGAATTCTGTACTTCACTGCAGGTTTGCTTGGAATTTCAATGGGTGTGTGTTGTCTTGGACCTCTATTTGGCCAGGCAGAATCATAGGGTCTGGATGGTGACTGGGGATCAGGTTTAGAACAAGGCACAGCAGATGTGAGGGGGCAGGTAAGGCTCAATCTTGGCTTTATTCTTACTCCTTGTTGTAGTCTCCTGCTCTCTGTGCTCCTCTCTCCCTCCATTGCCCCAGATATTCTCTCCTACCTTTTAGATTTTCTCTTCTTAAATTTTGTATCACTCTGTGTCTTCTTATTGGTTCTTTCACTTCTATATTTCTTTTGTGGTGTTATTTCAAGATTATTTGGAAAGGATTCTCATGGTGGTTTCAACCTTCTTTGCTTCTACTCTTCCATCTTGGCTCTGCTTTTCTAGTGCTAACTTTTTTATTTCCCTCCCAGAATTAATATTCTTTCCATCTTATATAGCTAACTTTCATAGCTGATGACAATAAATGTTAGCAGCTCCGAGCTCTACTATCTTCTTATATATAACCCCAAGGGCCTAGACTCAAAAAGAAATTTGAACGTCAAGAGGATAATACCTAAAAAAACCCAAACATAATTCTCTAGCTGGTCAAGACAACAATCTCCTTCAAATGTATGAGGGAAATCTAAGTTAGTCATTATCGTTATTTTTAATCTGTAAGTATGACAGAATGATTTAATGATCTGATATCTTTCAAGTTCAAGAATGTCTCAGTTTTGCATATATCATAATCAGATCTGATGAATATAGGTTCACATTCATAGTCAGAAAATTGTTAATTCTATAAAAGAAATGAATAGAAAGTCTAAAAAGTCAGATGAAGTCCACATCACTTCTAATAATTTCTAAGGTTATCCTATTAAACATGCCAGACTAATTTGATGGTTTTCCTTAAACATCAAGATATTTTCATCAGAGATCCTGATGAAGCAATAGGAGTCATAATAACATAGTTTGGAAACTAAACAATCCCATATAAGCTATAGAACCATAAACCTGAATCATAATTTTATCTGGTTAAGTTATTTCTGTTGTTGGATTTAAAAGCTAGAAAAAATAGTCTTATTCAGCAGACATAAACATATAAATTAAAACTTAAGAAAGATTGCTTGAGTTTCCCTTCTGGAGGAACAGAGCAGCAGGAGTGGTTGCATCTCAGCAGGATCACCAATTCAGTCCAATTTTTCCTGTTGCTTTTAAAAATGGCATTGATCACATGCAGATGATAGCTTGGTTATTCTGGGCCTCATGACTATCAAAAGTGTCAGTTGTTTAAATGAATATTTCTTTTTCATGCTTTAAGAACAATACCTCTCACACCTGCCAATCTTTCCTTTTCCAGCTTCCCTTATTTTGCTGACTCTCCTGAGATACTTAAGGAAACCTTGTCCATCTCTTACTTTGTAAATTCTTGATTTTATGACTACACATCTTCGGACATAAAAGCATCTCTATCCATTGGTCCTTCCAGATCAGACATATTTAACTTAAGATCCATGGATTCACAAGAGAATGAACCATGGATGGATTTAAGGGGGTACATTAACTTTGTATATGAAAAAAGATTACATTACAAATTCGTTACCAAGAACTTGTTATGTCCATGTATTTCTATTTATTTTATTTCATACATTAAAAATATTGTCCCTAGAAGAGTTCCCAAGTTTTTACCAGATTTACAAAGACTAGAATACACACACAAAATTAGGAATCTCAGCTCTAGATGGATATATTCTGAAGACATCCTTTTTTCTCAAATTGTTGAGTTGAAAACAATAACTGAAACATAATCAACCAAGAATTAACTCTCAGACTTTAAAAATGTTGATAAAATATTTTGGGCTGGTGGAACCAGGATAAATTATAGTTGAAGTTGATAGATATTATTTTTTTACTATTAATACTAATTCCAATATTTTTTACTACATCCTCTCCTAGGACACAGCCTAAAATCTTCTCTTGTATTAAGGATCATCTAGGTCTATTCTTGTAAAGCTGATCTTCCTTGATAGATATAATTGAATTTTGTTTCATTTTTATAGGAGTTTTAATACTTAATTCAAATCAGTTCCATTTAAAGAACATTGAATAAATGCATATTACATTGTAAACCAAGATGCTAAGGAAGAAAGAAAACTCTAAAATTCCCTTCACTCAAGGAGATGTCAATAGCAGGATATTTTTGTAAGTTTGAAGCTTTAAAAAATGAGGTTAAGAGTAACAATAGGAAAGGTTTGAAGGAGATATAATCATTTGATATGAACCTTTACAAAATGATATGGAAAAAATACAAAAAAAAAACCTATGGAAAGAAGAAATGAGGGGAATGTTCAATCTAAGAACAGTAGACAGATTGCAAATGAGTGGAGTTATAGGGGTGAAATGTTTAGTTTGAGGACAGCTAGTATATTACTTTGGCTAAAGTGTAAAATCTGTGAAAGGGAATGATACAAAATAGGGTTGCTTGTTTGGAAGCAAATTTTATTTTATCTTGGTACTACTTTAGGTTTTCAAATATGAGTGCGATATGGTCAAATTTGTGCCTTCAGAACATTATCTTCGAAGTTGTGCAGAAGATGGTTTGAAAATATGAAAATGCTGGATAGAGGGATATATTTTAGGAAATTACTGTAATTGTTTAGGTAAAAATGTTGAAGGTCTGTAGAAGGTTATGAAAGGTTACATCTGAGTGAAAAGGAGGGGGAAGATATGATAAATGTGGAAGTAGAATTGGAAAGAATCAATAAATATTGGGATATAGAGAAGACATAGAAAATACCAAAGGATGACTGAGACAGAGAGACAAAGGCAGAGACAGACAGAGGCAGAGAAAGAGAGGCAGAGGCAGACAAAGACAGACACAGACAAGTGAAAACAAAGAGATAGAGGCAGACAAAGACAAAGACAGTGAGACAGAGACACACAGAGGAAGACAGAGACAGAGACAGACAGATGAGAGAGAGGAGGAAGGAAAGATGGAAGAAAAGAGGGAAGGAAGGAAAAAAGGAAGGAAAAAACAAAGGAATCCATAGGTTTCACCAGATTGTCAAAGATATCTAGAGCATGAAAAAGGATAAGAATATCATTTTTTTAATTTTTATTTTGAATATTTTCTCCTAGTTACATATTTCATGTTCTTTCCCTCTCCCGCAAACCCCCTAACCCTCCATAGCCAATGCACAATTCCACTGCATTTTACAAGTATGATCAAGACCTAATTCCATATTATTGATAGTTGGAACTAGAGTTATCGTTTAGTGTCTACATCCCCAATAATATCCCCAACAGCCCATGTGTTCAAGCAGTTGTTTTTCCTCTGACAGTTTTCCCTCTGAATGTGGCTAGTTTTCTTTCTCATAAGTCCCTCAGCCTTGCTATGGATCCTTACATTGCTGCTAGTAGAGAAGTCCGTTATGTTGTATTGAACCACAATGTATCAGCCTCTGTTTACAATATTCTCCTGGATGTGCTCCTTTCACTCTGCATCAGTTCCTGGAGGTCATTCTAGGTCACATGGAATTCCTCTAGTTCTTTATTCCTTTGAGCACAATAGTATTCCAGCACCAACAGATACCACAATTTGTTTAACCATTCCCCAATCAAAGGACATTCTCTCATTTTCCAATTTTTTGGAACCACAAAGAGTGTGGCTTTAAATATTTTTGTACAGGTCTTTTTCCTTATTATCTCTTTGGGATATAACCCAAGCCATGCTATTGCTGTATCAAAAGGCAGATAGTCTTTTAAAGCCCTTTGAGCATAGTTCCAAATTGCCATCCAGAATGGTTGGATCAGTTCAGAACTCCACCAGTATTAATGTCCCAATTTTGTCACATCCCCTCCAACATTCGTTACTCTCCTTTGTTGTCATTTTAGCCAATATGCTAGGTGTGAGGTGATACCTCTGAGTTGTTTTGATTCATGTTTCTCTAATTATTAGAGATACAGAACACTTTCTCATGGGCTTATTGATAGTTTTGATTTCTTTATCTGAAAATTGCCTGTTCATGTCCCTTGACCATTTATTGATTGGGAGATGGCTTTATTTTTTGTACAATTGATGTAGCTCCTTGTATATTTGAGTAATTAGACCTTTATCTGAGTTTTTTGTTATTAAGATTTTTTCCCCAATTTGTTGTTTGCCTTCTAATTTTGGTAGCATTGGTTTTGTCTGTACAAAAACGTTTTTAGTTTAATGTAGAAAAAATATTTATTTTACATTTTGTGATTTTTTCTAACTCTTGCTTGGTTTTAAAATCTTTCCCTTCTCAAAAGATCTGACAAGTATACTATTCTGTGCTCAACCAATTTACCTATAGTTTCCTTCTTTATATTCAAGACATTCACACATTCTGAGTTCATTTTGGTATACAGTGTGAGATGTTGATCTAAACCTAGTGTCACCCATATTGTTTCCTATTTTCCCAACAGTTTTTGTCAAATAGTGGGTTTTTGTCTCAAAAGCTGGGTTCTTTGGATTCATCAAAAATTGTCTTGCTGAGGTTGCTTACCCCTACTCTATTCCACTGATCTTCCTTTCTGTCTCTTTGCCAGTACCATATTGTTTTGATGATGACTGCTTTGTAGTACAGTTTAAGATCTGGTACTGCTAGGCCACTTTCCTTCATATTTTTTTTTCATTATTTCCCTTAATATTCTTAGTCTTTTGTTCTTCCAAATGAACATTTTATAGTTTTTTTCTAAATCAGTAAAACAGTGTTTTGATAGTTTGATAGGTATGGCACTAAATAGGTAAATTAATTTGGGTAGAATGATCATTTTTATTATGTTAGCTTGTCCTACTCTTTACAATCAATTTTTTTCCAGTTGTTTAGGTCTAGTTTTAATTGGGTGGAAAGGGTATCATAGTGGTTTTCATAAAATTCCTATGTTTGTCTTGGCAGATAGATTCTTAAGTATTTTATATTATATAGGGTGATATTAAATGGAATTTCTCTTTCTAACTCTTCCTGCTGCAATGGGTTGGAAATATATGTAGAAATGCTGATAATTTATGTGCATTTATTTTGTAACCTGCAAGTTTGCTAAAGTTGTTAATTATTTCCACTAACTTTTTAGTTGATTCTCTAGGACTTTTTAAGTAGACCATCATATCATCTGCAAAGAGTGATAGCTTAGTCTCTTCATTGCCTATTTTAATACCTTCAAATTATTTTTCTTCTCTAATTGCTACTGCTAGTGTTTCCAGTACAATGTTAAATAATAGAGGTGACAATGGGCAACCTTGTTTCACTCCTGATCTAATTGGGAATTCTTCTAATTTATCCCCATTGCATATGATATTTGTTGTTGGTTTTAGATATATACCATTCACTATTTTTTTGGAAAGGCCCTTCTATTCCTAAACTTTTGTTGGTTTGCTTGTTGATATGGTCAATTATGTGGATGGTATTCCTAATGTTGAACTATCCTTGCATTCCTGGGTCCTTTGCTTATTGTGTCAAATAGTTTGTATAGTATTGGAATTAGTAGTTCTTTGAAGGTTTGATAGAATTCACTTTTGAATCCATTTGGTCCTGGGAATTTTTTCTTAGGGAGTTCTTTGATGGCTTGTTCAATTTCTTTTTCTGATGTGGGATTATTTAATTATTCTATTTCTTCTGTTGTTAATGTAGGCAATTTATATTTTTGTAAATATTCATCCATATCACCTAGATTGCTATATTTATTGACATAAAGTTGGGCAAAATAGTTTTTAATGATTGCCTTGATTTCTTCTTCATTAGAGGTGAGGTCTCCCTTTTCATCTTTGATACTGGTAATTTGGTTTTGTTTTTTTTTCCTTTTTTTAATTAGATTCACCAGGACTTAATAAATTTTATTTATTTTTACAAAGTAACAGCTTCTAGTCTTATATATTAATTTAATAGTTCTTTTACTTTCAATTTTACTGATTCCTCCTTTGATTTTTATAAATTCTAATTTAGTTTTTAGCTGGGTATTTTTAATTTGTTCCCTTTATAGTTTTTTTTATTTGCATGCCCAGTTCATTGATCTTTGCCTTCTCTAATTTGTTATTATATGCATTAAATGGTATAAATTTCCCCCGAGTACTCCTTTAGCTGCTTCCCATGGATTTTGGTAGGATGTCTCATTGTTGTCATTCTCTTCAATGAAATTATTGTTTCTATGATTTCTTCTTTAACTATCTGATTTTGGAGAATCATATAATTTCAAATTAGTTTTTGGTTTGTCTGTCTATGTGCCCTTGCTGATTATTATTTTTATTGCATTGTGATCTGAAAAGGTTACATTTATTATTTCTGCTCTTTTGCATTTGTTTGCCATGTTTCTGTGCCATAGTACATGGTTAATCTTTGTGAATGTACTATGTGCCGATGAAAAGAACATGTATTCCTTTTTGTCCCTATTATTTTTCTCCACATATCTATTAACTCTAATTTTTCTGGGTTTTTATTTACCTCTTATCTCTCTTATTTATGTTATGGTTTGATTTATGTAGATCTGAGAGAGGAATAATTATATCTCCCACTAGTATGGTTTTACTATCTATTTCCTTCTTGAGCTCTGCCAGTTTCTCCTTTAGAAATTTGGATGCTATACCATTTGGTGCATACATGTTAAGTACTGTTATATCCTCATTATCTATTCTGCCTTTTATCAGGATTTAATTACCTTCCCTCTTTTAGTCTTATCTATTTTTACTTTACCTTTATCAGAAATCATGATTGTGCCTTCTACCTTCTTTTTCTCTGTTGAAACCCAAAAGATTTTACTCCAGCCTTTGACCTTAACCCTGTGTATGTCCACCTGCCTCATGTGTGTTTCTTGTAGACAACATATAGTAGGATTTTTTATTCTAATCGACTGCTATTTGCTTCTGTTTTATAAGGGAGTTCATCCCATTCACATTCAGGGTTATAATTTTTAGATCTGTATTCCCTAACATTTTTTTTTATCCTCTCCTAGTTCTACCCCTTCTTCTTACAATATTTCCTTTTATACCAGTAGTTTGTTTTATATCAATCCTGCTTATCCCTCCCTTGATTTAATACCCTTCCACCCCTTACCTTCCCATCTTATTGTTTTTTATGGCCTAATGAATTTGCTCCCCCCTCTTTTCCCCTCCCTTTAAGGACTCCCCATCCCACTGCACCCTCTTGGTTCATCCCTTCTGACTTTATCCATAAGGTTAGATAGAATTTGATATCCTAATGGATCTAGCAACTTTTCCCTCTCAGAATTAATTCTGCTGAGAGTAAGTTTTAAGTATTTCCTTTTATGCTCTTTTCCTCTCCTTCTTATAATAGTATTCATCCTCTCCCCTTCCCACGCCCTCTTTTATGGTATAGATTATCCTATTTTTCTTATTCCTTTAAGTTACTCTTTGCTCTATCTTCTATTCCTCCTTTCCCCCCACACAATCCCCCCCCATATCATCTTAGACCATTTAGTACTCCAACCTCTCCTTATTACTAATTCTTCTAATTACTATAATAGTGAGTACATTTTTTTAGAATTACACATATTTCTCCACATGGAAATACAAATAATTTGATTTTATTGAAGCCCTTGAAGAAGATAATTTAAAGGTAAGTGTTTTCTTTCTTTCCCCTCTCTTTCTTAATTACCTTTTCATGTTTCTATTGGTTTTTGTGGTTTAGTATCAAACTTTCCATTTAGTACTGGTCTTTTCTTTGCAAATACTTGAAAATCTTCTATCTTATTGAATGTCCATACATTTCCCTGGAAGTATATAGTCAGTTGTCATGGGTAGGTGATCTTTGATTGTAGAACCAATTCCCTTGCCTTTCTGAATATCATGTTCCAAGTCTTGTGGTCTTGAAGTGTGTAGGCTCCCAGATCCTGTGTAATCCTGATTGCTGTTCTTTAATATCTGAGTTGTCTCTTTCTGTCTTCTTGTAATATTTTCTCCTTAAATTGGAAGCTTTTTAATTTGGCTATTACATTCCTGGGGGTTGTCTTCTGAGGATTTTGGTGTAGAGGGTAATCTATGGATCCATTCAATGTCTATTTTGCCATCTTATTAAAGGACATCAGGCAGTTTTGTTGGATAATTTCTTATAATATGATATCTAGGTTTCTATTTGTCTCTGATTTTTCCCGGAAGACCAATAATTTTCAAGTTGTCTCTTCTAGACCTGTTTTCTTGATCTATTAACTTCTCATTGAGATATTTCATGTTTCCTTCTATTTTGTCAATCTTTTGACTTTGCTTTATTAAATCGTGCTGTCTTGTGAGACCATTGACTTCTACTTGCCCAATTCTAACCTTTAAAGACTGGGTTTTGGCCATAATCTTTTGGTTTTCCTTTGCAATCTATTCTATCTGGCTCTTTAAGGCTTCCAGCTGGTCACTTCTGGTCTTCAATTTGCTTATCAATTAATTTGATTTGTGAGCCTTACTTTCCAATTGTGAAATTCTGTCTTTTATACTGTTAATTTCTTACTAGATCTCTTCCATCTTTCTCATAACCTCATATTTGAACTCTTCAAAATCTTGCCACCCATTTTCATGTTCTTGAAAAGGTTTGGATGTCTTTAATTGTTTGTCCTTCTCTCTTTTCTGTTTTTTTTCTGTACAGAAGTTATCAAATGTTAGATTTTTATTTTGGTCTTCTCATTTATTTCTTGGGCTTTGCTTGGCATCATTATTCTTTCTTAGCCACTAGTCTGAGTAAGGCAATCTAATTCTCTTAAGAAGCAGTTTTTGGCTGAGGCTACTTTTAGAGTCTCTTGGCTTCTCTGTGGACCCTCCTGGGGTCTCTGGTCTAGCTGTTTTGGGGTTCAAGCCCCTGTGGTCCTAGCTGGCTGCCCAGATCCTGGAATTTAGCTCATGCTTGTTCCTCTATCTGAGGTTATTCCCTGAGTATAAGCATGCTATGTACTGCTGCTGCCTCTCTCAGTCCCATTCCTGTGTCCAAATTCTGAGTTTTCCAGCATCCTGGGGTCTCAGGTCTTGCTGCTCTCAGGGGCAAGCTCCTAGTGGGGCCAGTTAGCTGCCAAGGAGCTAGGTTTTGTGCCCCAGCCTGCTCTAACTCTGGAACACAGCCTCTGTCTCTGGTACTGTGGGTGGGGTGGTGGAGCGTTGTTCTGCTTTTGATGGGAGCTATTTCCCTCCATTTATAGTATGGAAGTGGCCAAATCCCAACTTCTTGCAATATTGTGCCCTATTGTGGGGTCCCTTCTTTCGTCTGGATTAGGTTTTTTGTTCTTTGGAGGTATACTATATCAGTTGGTAAGGAGAGAAAATAACCGTGATTCTACTCTGTAGCCATCTTATCTTAAAAGTCAAGAACATAAAATTTAGATGGATATATTTTCCATAATTTCTGTGTTCTCAAATATAATCAAGTAGAACATAATAGCTGAATCACAACCAACAAAGAATTAAATCTCAGAGTTTACAAGAAAGAAGGAAGGAAGGGAAGAGGGAGGGAAGGAGGGAATAACGGAAATTTGAAGAAGTAGACTTAGGTGGAAATATAATGAGTTCCATTTTAGACATCTTGAATTTAATGAGACAACTGGCTGGAAATACCAGGCTGGTAGTAGATGATATGGAAGTAGGTTTAAGAAGAGAGATTAAATCTGTATATATATTTAGTTAGTTATTTAGTTAGTCATCTGCATATAATAACTGAACAATGGCAGCCAATAAGATCATAACTATAGAGTTGGAAGGTTTTTTAAAAAAGTACCAGATGGTTAAGAAAATTTAGAGATAATAGTGTCACAGAAACTAAAGGAAGTGAGAGTACTGAGGAGGAAGTGATGGTCAGTATTATCAATAGTAATAGAGCTACTAAAGAAGATGAAAACTTGGGAAAAAGTCATTAAATTTAAACTATGAAATTAATTGAATTAACTTTGAAGAATACAGCTTACCTGGAGTGATAATAAAAGATACTTCATTTAGAGAATTAAATAAAGGATGAAGAGCAAGGAATAAGATACTATTCTTGAACTTGGTTTTAGAAGTAAGTGAACATATAGAATGGCTAGTTGATTGCACAATACTTTGATTTTATGAAAATAGTGAAGAAAAATGGGTCATATTGGTAGACAGCAGTGAAGAAGTAATTCGACAGGAAGAGATTGCAGATGAGAGTAGTGGGGAATATGATGGATGAAGCAGGATCCTAGAAGAGGCTGAGATATTTCTCTTTATTTATGTTTGTATTTCAGAATTAACATAGTGCCCAGAATATAATAGGTGATGTATATTTGTTTATTGTCTAATTGACTTTATAATTGTAAAACTGAGCTGACCATGACAAGGAGGATGAACTATTCATTTGATGTTGAAAAATATAATTTTGAAGTTATTGATGAGTTCTATTTTCTGTGAAAGGAAATTATTTATTCACTTTGTCTATTTTGAGTTAACACTTGTGAAAGGGAACTCTTTATTCTCTATTTTGAGTTAACACTTGGTTAACACTAACTTAAATACCCCTACTTAGTACCTCACCAGATTGTGAAGTGTGAATCACTTTCTCTTAGTACTACTACTTAGCACTTCACCAGACCATAAGTCATTTGCTAAAGTGGGTAACACCTCAAACAGTCAGGAAATTGTGAATTGTTTTGATAAGACTTTAAACCTACAGAGGATAAGACATGGATCCCCCAAGACGCTGTCCCCCTGGACAGTGCTAGACAATTTGAAAGCTATGATCAGCCACTGTGAAATGGGAAAAAGATAAAAAGTCACTATAAAAGCCTTGAATTTCTGGGGCTAGGGGCAGCTTCAGGACTTATCCTTGACAGGTCCTTGTCTTCAGCTTAAACTGCATCTTGGAGGGAACTTGGGTGAGTGAATATCTGGCTTTTCTTTCCTGACTTCTGGAGAGATATTAATTTTTATTCCAGGGTTGACAAGTTGTGCTGGGCTGAGTAGAGCACTGGAGCAATATTTAGTGTCATAGGCTAAATATCTTCTCTACCCTCTTTTTATATTTCTCAAATTTCACTCTCTCTATCTATTTTGTAAATAAAAACTATTGAAAGTCATATTGACTTGAACTATAATATTTTAAATTGGCAACCACCATATTATTCATAATTTTCATATATTTTAGTCAAATCCTTAATTATAATTCCTTATAGTTCAAAAAGGGAAACAAATGGAACTTAGTAAAGCTGATCTTATGTTCTTTTTTTTCATGTAAAGTAGTAGATGCTCTCAATTGAGAGTTCAGGGAATAGGTATAAGAGACAAGAGACCAGACAACATTCCCAAACATTGTTGTGAGAAGCATGGCAGACATTCAGGGAATAGTAAGAGAACTCTCATTTCACAGCAAAGATGATGTGGGGATGAGAGAACATGAATTAATAGTGGATCTCATCAGCATGACATATCTGTTATTGCTTTAGTTGAAATTAGGAATTAAGATGTTTGGTGATAAACCAAGATTAAGAATTTCCAGGGTGTGGACAATGATAGGGAAAGAAGGCCTGTGTTTCAAGAGCAGAGGACAACATATGATATAACTGGATGATTATAGGATCTAGAAAGTTGAGAGAATATCTGACAGATAAAAAGAAAATGAAATCAGAGCAAGAATGATTTCTTTAATAGACATAGTGAGTTGGGGAGGGGAGACTACAGGTGCCAACAAGAACAAATTATAACCTAAAAGAAGGTTTATAATTATTTCAAATCCTTCCTTCTCTACATTCCACTCACTTTGGTAGTTTTGGTTATTTTTTTGGGTTGACAACATATATAATATAGTCCCTGAATTTGAATACAGGAGTCAAGGAGGAAAGAAGGGAGATGAACTAAGAACTGGACTCTAAAAAAGAAGGGAAAAAGACTTGGAAGACACCAACAAAAAATGTTTGCGTGATTTGATATTTCAGTTGTGAACCTTAAAGGAAGAGAAATTGAAAAATGATGATGTCAGGAAATAATTAACTAATTAGGCAAATTTGTAATTACAAAGTGTAATATAACAAATAATGAATATTAAACTGCTTATGATTTGTAATGGTTGGACATCAGGTTCTGCTTCTTCTGAAATTTCAAGTATTAATTTTGCTTTTGTTCTTCCCCCAATCATGCTTTCTTCCCATTTACCCACAAACAGACTTATTATGACTTCCTTATTAAAAAATAAACAAAGAACAATAAATGCAAACAAAAAAGAAACAAAAAATTTTGAAGATAATACATTAAGTTTTGAAAGGACTTTAAACATCAATTCTATTGTCTTTAATTAAGATATAAGGAAATTGAGACCCAGAAAGTTTATGTTTTCACTAGATAGAAGAGTCAGACTTAAACCCATATTCTCTGATTTTATAAACAGGCAACCTCCTCAAAGTACTATTCTATCTCTCCTTTACACTGTCAGACTTCTTGAGGAAAAGACATCTAATATTACAACTTTTTCCCTCACTTTCACTTTAGTTTCTATCCTGACTGCTTCATGGAAAAAATACCTTCAAAGATTATTTTTCCAATGAAATTTTCCCACTACTCTTTGGCACTGTTAATGATCTTTTTTTTCCTTTTGCATTTTCTCCTCTCTTGCCTTCTCTTCTGTTTATCTGATAATTTCAACCATGTCTCCATCATTACTTCATCTTCTTTCTCTATTAATGAGGATATTTCCCAGACCTTTCTTGCTATATTAGTCTTTCTTGTTATGGGAGAATTTGGGAAAGGTGTTAGGTTAAAGGGGATTTTGAAGGGATGTTGTCAGGTACTTGCTAGTTAGATAATATGAGTTGCAGGTAGGATGTAATGGTGAAATTCAGGATATAATATGAGGTTGAAGTCAGGGAGTATAACACTGAAGGTAACGAAGATCTTCAGGGAGAGGAGGAATTAATTTAAACAGGCAGAGAGCAGCAGGGCTTATAGACTAGGACTTAGACTAAAGACAAACTGAGGGGAAAGACTGATTGAAATTAACTACAGGCTTTAGTTAATTTCACAGGAAGGGACTTGTTTTGAAATTACACCATCCTTCAAGATGGATACCCTGGTTTCCCTTCAAGCCCAGAGTATGTTGGTTCTATTCTTCTTCTTCCCTCTTCCTACTAATTAACTGACAAAGTAACTAACAGGTCTGTTTAAACACAAAAGGGGTTTATTGTCTTCTCAGTTTAAATTGTCAGGTAAAGGGAATTAAAGGAAGCCCTAATAGTTGCTTAAAGAAACCTCAGGTGGGGAAAGGGAAGCAGAGATGGGGTTTGAGCAAGGTCCTGCCCTGACTCAACTCTCAAGGTGATCTTGAAATCAAAGGAATATGATGATGACTACCTAACCTCTCTAGATAAAGTGCTGCAAGAGTATAGCTGAACCCTCACAGATTTGAAACTACTCTCTGATTCACTCTCCTTATTCACTCCTCACAGACATTTAGGTAAGGGAAGGAAGGTAGGGAAATGAGGTAGGGTATGGAGATTCAAAGGGTTTATCTAAATTAACAAATCTCAAATAAATACTCCAAAACTAGGCTAAGTTTCAATCTCAAACAGGAGAAGAAGCAGCTCAGCTGGCCCTGACTCTCTCCATGAGGTCCCAGGTCCAACTGAAACTTTCTTCCAAGATTCTAAACTCCTAACTGACATCAGAACTCAGCCAAAGCTTGAAAAAATGCTATGACTCTCCTCTCTCTGTACTACATTCTACTCCCTCCTTTGGAAATCTAGCCTACTTCTACATTTTCAGTTATCACCTTTATCTTAGTGACTAATAAATTTATATAAACAAAGACTTTTCCCACATCTAAATCCATATTTTTTCACTCATCTATTTGACTCCATGTAGATGTCTCATTGGTAATTCAAATCCTTCATAAGAAAAATAATTTTATCCCCCCCAAAAAAAACTGCTTCTATTTTTGTCAAGAACAATATCATTTACCTAATGACACATTTGCAGGATTTAAGGGTTTGTTAACTGATGGTTTAATTGATTCCTGATTCTGAGGCTGGTGCTATTCACCCTGTGTCAGATTGCTTCCTCAATTTCTATATCAATGAAATCACATCTGTCCCTAAATTAAAAAAAATAATATTTCCAGTTTTCACCTGTCCTGTTTTATTCAAAATTTTAAAAGTTTCTGCTTCATACAGTTCTCTTGATTCTAATGACCCTGACAAACATACACTTTTAAAGAGGAAAATCATGTTTCCAGTTTTGATGTAGTATTCGCTTCTGTATACAGAAATACATTTGTGTGCACACAAACAGCTACATTTTATCTATTGAGAAGTTTGTGGTTGGCTGTCTTTAATACTCAGGGTTTTTCTTGTAATCTCTGAGCTGATATTGTGTGTCTATATAGTGAACGGCAATGATCACACAGTCCCCAATTTAATTTTTCATTCCATACATCATTCATCACTTTGTTGCATTCACTTGGCAAGGAAATTATAGATTCTGCATATAAATAAATATACATAAATAAAGCAGCAAGAAATATATTTTCATTATTGTGTTCAAAAAGTTCCATCTTGGTGCCTTTTCACCTAGAGCACAATCAGTTTTGTAAACCACATCATAGTAAAGTTACCAATTTTGAAAGGATTTCTCACATTGTAGATCTTTTGGTACACTGAAGAAATATGATCCCCATCTCTGAAGCTATGTATACAACTCCATAACAGTCTAATCTCCCAAATACTTTCCATTTTTCAAGATGAAGTTTATTAATATGCTTTGTATCAGTAACCAAAAAGTGCATTATGCACCCATAATGATTTTCAGTCTCTGTAAGCTAGCTAAGCCAGCACAAAGGCCTGTGGAAATTATCATTGGTAAGCATTTATTTTCCTTGGCCTTCCACCTACTTTTGTCCCATTCTGGTATCATAGGCCCATCCCAACCCAGGGAAATAAGCTGCTACTTGTTCCAAAATTATTTCTCTCTTCCCCACCAGCCCCATCAATGGAAATTCCCATTTCTTAAGATTTTGTTTTTATACAGGAATTTAGATTATTTAATTAAAGAAAGTGACATGAATGCATGCATAATTTAACAGGGGGTAGGTAAAGTAACTATTTACATTTTAAAAGCAGAGTTTGTTCATCCAGATTTAGTAGACTCTACCATGGTTATATTTCTGAGCAGAGGAGCTCACCCTTTCTCTCCTGATCATACACATTTTAGATAGGGTTCAACTGGCTAATTGTTATCCCACAAAAGGGTACTAACTCCTTGGAAGTTAGAGTGTTTTCTCTAATAATGTTTCCTTGAATATACCTTAAGATCCTTAGTCAAAGGCAAGTTCTTTGAAGTCAATTTCCCCCCTTCAAATTAGTTTGAGATCATCAGACCTAATAGCCTGATAACTGAATAAATTTACAATCCTCACAGTATTTTCCCTTATATTATCTCAGAGTATTTCCAGAATACTTTTATCAATAGGCAGGTATTATGATTCCAATTTTAATGGAGCTCAAAGAGTTTAACTGATATACTTATAGCTAGACAGTTATTCAATAGCAGAGCCAGAATCAAAACCATTTTGTGAAAGATTCCAAACTAGATAGCCTTCATTTCTCTCCTAAACTTCTTCATTCTTTCTGTTCTTCAAAACCATACCTCTGTTGTCTTATTGTGAAATTTCTCTCAGTACCTGGGGCCTCTCAATTTGCAACATCTAATTATCTCTATGATTGTCTCTTCTTAAAATATTCCTCTACCTTTCCTACCTTTTCTCCCACTGGTGAGTTCCTTGTGTGTCTCCATTTTGTGAAGGAACAAAGACTGGTCAGCCATCATTGCTCTCCTAGATCTGCATCTGATTTGGGGACTACACTTGACCCCCTTTTAAGTTTCCTTTTGATTTTTATATTCCCCCATTAGATTGCAAGCTCTCTAAGGATAGGCATTGTCTTTCTTTTGGCTTGTATTTGTGTCCATGCTACTTAGTCCAATGTATTGCATATAATAATTAACATAATGTTTATTTTCTTCTGATCTCATTTGTTATTATAAAGAAGTTCAGGCGGTATCTGGGTAACTGAGTGGATTGAGAGTCAGGCCTAGATATGGGAGGTCCTACGTTCAAATCTGGCCTCAGACACTTCTTTGCTGTGTGACCGTGGGCAAGTCACTGAACTCCCATTGCCTAGCCCTTACATAGCCAATATACAGTATTTATTCTAAGGCAGAAGAAAAGGGTATAAAAAAAGTTAAGTCTGGTCTACAAGTCTCTACTCTGTGATAGCAGTAGTGCTAAGTGATGGTAAGGAGTGAAGAAAAGAAATAAGCATTAAATTCTTATTATGTGCCAAGCACTATACTAAGGATATTATACATATTATCTTATTTTTTCCCCACAACAACACTGGAAGATAAATAACATTTTTATTTCCCTTTTGTAGTCGAGGAAACTGAGGCAGAAAGTGATTATGTTACTTGTCCTGGATTATACACCTAATGAAAATCCAAGTATGTATTTGAAATTACTTTCATTTTTATTTCCTCACAGTACTTTTGTCTCTAGCCTCAGTGATTAGCCTGTTAGAGCAACCCTTCCTATATACACTCCCATTCATTCCCTTACCTTCCTATATATTACTATTCATCCATTACCTCAGCTATCCCCTTCATTCCTCCTCCTCATCACCATTGTTCCTCCCCTTATTACCATTTTGTCTTCTTTATAAGAGGTATAAACCAAGCAGTGCTGTGCCTGGATCAAAAGGCAGATAGTCTTTTAAAGCCCTTTGAGCATAGTTACAAATTGCCATCCAGAATGATTGGATCAATTCATAACTCCACCAGCAATGCATTAATGTCCCAATAAATTAGACTTTCCTGATGACAACCCCAGCACTTTATTCACCCTACCATCTAACAATAAAGAAAGGAATAAAATAGTCCCTGCCCTCAAGGAGCAAACAATCTAATGGGGTTGTCATTATGTAAATAATTATGCCCAAACTGTAAGAATTGGGGTGGTAGATAGATGGGGTGTGCTTTAGTAAACCCCTCTTGATTGAGTGAATGTGGGCCAATACACTCACTCCCCCCTTCTTACTGGGAATTTTTTGGGGGGTATAAAACATGAGGGACCTCCACAAAATGGAAAGGCCATAGATGAGGTGACAGAAGGAGATATTAGGAGTTGTTTGAGACCTAAATGGTCTTTATCTGGTGTTCAGTGCCAGAGATATAAACTGAAGCTTCCCCTGTCCCCCAAGCATCTTCCCACCAAGATGGAGTGTTGTGATCTTTTCCACCCTCTCCACAGCAAGATGAAACCTCCCACCTAAAGTCACTATTCCAACTCAGACTAAAGTAACTAAAGAGGGGTTTATTTGGGAACAAGATATTCAAGTATTTAAGGGAAGGGGTAGAGGGTTTTCAGGACAGAGGGTAAAGGAAGAAACTCTCTAATCTATATCAATTCCCAGAGAGCAGAGCAGTAACTTTATTTTCTTCTGTAGCTTTTCTATCACTGTTGCTGTCCCAAGCCCCGAAAAATCTCCTAGCCTTATAGATCTCAAATAGCTAGAGGAGGAATGTAACTTCAATCTCAAGCTGGGCCAGTTAGCCCAATAGGACCAGCTCCCTCCCACCGGAGTTTCTGGTTCCTTGGCCAACTCAAGGAATCTGCAATGTTGTCTTCTGAGACATTCTATGAAGATGTAGATTCAGCAAGATGGGTTAATTGTAGCAATAAGGTCTGGTGAATCTCCTATATAGGCTTTTTCCAGGTATTCAAGGTCTCACAAAACCACTGTCTCCCTCCTCCCTCTCCCAGGGGTCCCAAGAGCAGTGAGTAAGTCTGTTGGACTCTTTATCCCAGAATTCTCTCTTCCCACCAACTGTCAATTCTCCAGAGCTCCTCAGAATTCCATCACAGGCTTTTTCCACTGCATGCTTGCTTGGCTCTTTGCTTAAGTTCCTCTCAGTCTGTTACAAAATCAAATATGTAAAGGATAATTAGAGATAATCTCAGAAGTAAGGATTCTTTTTTTTTAAACCCTTGTACTTCGGTGTATTGTCTCATAGGTGGAAGATTGGTAAGGGTGGGCAATGGGGGTCAAGTGACCTGCCCAGGGTCACACAGCTGGGAAGTGGCTGAAGCCAGGTTTGAACCCAGGACCTCCCGTCTCTAGGCCTGACTCTCACTCCACTGAGCTACCCAGCTGCCCCCAGGATTCTTTTTTTAAAATAAAACCCTTGCCTTCCATCTTGGAGTCAATACTGTGTATTGGCTTCAAGGCAGAAGAGTGATGAGGGTAGGCAATGCGGGTCAAGTGACTTGCCCAGGGTCACACAGCTGGGAAGTGTCTGACACCAGATTTGAACCTAGGACCTCCCATCTCTAGCCCTGGCTCTCAATCTACTGAGCTACACAGCTGCCTCCAGAAGTAAGGATTCTTGTAGAAGGTGGGATTTAACTAAGGTCTAGCACAAAACAAGTTAGGGAAGACAAGAGGCAGAGACAAGGATGGAGAGAATTTCAGACATTAGATAGAGAAAATGAAAATGCCTATAGCTGAAAGATGGATAATGTTGTGTGGAGGACAACAAGAAGTCCAGGGTCACTAGATTGCAGAATAGCTGGGGGAGTATAAGCTATAAATAACCTGGAAAGGTAGGGAGTTCTCAGGTAATTCCAACAGAGTATTTTATGATTGATACTGGAGATGATAGGGGCCCACAGTAGTTTATTGAGAAGGGAGATGATATGGACATACTTGTATGTTAGGAAGATCACTTCAACAGTTGAGTCAAGGATATACTAGAAAGGGGAGAGAGTGAAGAATTGTCCAACAGGTTCTTTCAATAGCTAAGAGTGAGATAGGTTATAGGGTTTGGTGGCAGCAGTGTCAGAAGAAAAGATGTTTCTAAGGTAGAAAGAGGCTTTGGCAACTAATTAGATATAAATGGTGAGAGAAAGCAAGGGTCAAAGATGAAACCTAGTTTGTGAGTCTGAGTGACTTATAGAACACTGTAATTCAACAATAGTGAAATTGGGAAGAGGAAAGGGTTTGGAGGAAAAAAAAGCTAACAATTTTGGAAATTTTGAACTTAAGATGTCTACAGGACTTCCAATTTGACATATGTTTTCTAATTTAAAGATATTAGATATTTCAAAGAAAAAGAGTATTTGAAGACATTGCCCCCCCAAAAAAAGAAAAATTATGGAAAAAAGATTCATAACAGTATACACAATTCAAATAGCACAACCAATTAGGTTCATTCCCTTCCTTGACTCTTGCTGTCTCATTTCCATTATCTTATTCTATTTGTTCTCTATTTTGTAGTTGCGTTAGATTTTGTAGTTGAATAAACATCTGTTCTTTTTCATACTATCTCTCTGAAACTAACACAGATGACTGAGAAAAGGTCTCAGAGGAAGAATAAGAGAAGGATGTTAGGCATGTTTCTGATTTCATACAATTTCCTTTCACATACTCTTTGCAACTGAACTAGACTACTATCATTAAGTTACTGATTTCATTTTGTTTTTTTCCATCCTGGTGTAATTTGAGCTGTGCATAATCAATGCCACTATTTAAATGAAATCTTTACCTGTTGAAATTTTTTTTCTCTCTTAAAGGCTCAAATAAGATGTCACTACTTCCATGAAGCACTACCTGATTTTTCATACTGTATGTAGCCCTTCAATGCAGAAATTTCTCATAGATTTTTTTTAAATTTCTTACTTGAGTGCATATCTTTTCTCAGATATTTTCTCACTCTGAACTGGCCAGAGATTGTGTCATTTTCATCCTTGTATCCAACATATTAAACTGAATTAAATTGATAAGCAGTGGCAGATTTAATATACAGATGCGAAGACTTTAATTGAGACTAAGGATAATGGCATCATAGATTATAAACTACAAAATATCTTATAGGTCATCTCGTCCACTTTCCTCCTTTGGCATGGGAAGAAACCAAAGGAGTGAGTAGTTTACCAACTTGCTTAAGGTTATCCTGGTAATCAGTGACAGAAATGGGGGTCAAACCCATATTTTCTGACTGAGTTAAATATCCTATGTACTGAACTATGATGCCTTCTTGGGTCCTACTGAGTAGGAGTCAGATCTGGAGTCTCCAATTACTTATCCATAAGAGATTAGAGGTGGAAATAAGCTGCTATTCTTTAGGTTTGCTCTTTGGAATGATTGAGTTTGAAAACCTGTAGTGGTTCTCCATTAGGAATAGGAGTGGAAAAGTTGAAGATAGAACAGAACTTTAAAGTCAATGCATAACATTTAGCCTCTGCTAAAAGAAGCTAAAAGAGGCTAAAAGAAGCAGAAACTGGGAGGGGGCAGAGTTGCTGATGTTGGGTGAACTTTTCTCTTATCAGAGATCTATATCTACAGAAGAATTATTTTGTCAAATTCTTTGATTTTATTGATGAAGAAAAGCAAGGTACAAAGTGGACATGTGATTTATCCCACAGATAATTAATGATAAAGCTGATACTAGAATCCATGTTAGTCAAGTAAGCATGTGCCATGGTCAGACCTGGGTCTTTGCTTTGTTAGCTTTGTAAAGGATAAATTGGGATAATAATAGAATTCAAACAGGGAGACCAATTAAGGGGCTATTGCCACATTCCAGGTGATTGGTAATGGAGACCGGGACTAGAGTGAAAGCTCTCTAGGTAGTCTTCAGGTGCAGATTAAGAAATGTTGAAAAACAATGCTAAAAATCTGGAAGTGATGAATATGTGGATATGGGATAAGGGAAAATGAAGATAACACTGACATTGTGAAAATCTGTTTATTCAGAAAAATGGTGGTGCCTTTGACAAAAAGACATAACCCATTTTCCATAAGTGAAAACATCCAGTCAGGGTAGGAAATGTAGTGATAATTTGGTTCTAGATGATAATCCATCCCTATCAACTACTTTCATGAGATTTATTCCCTCCAACTGAAAATAGAGAGGGGAAGGGGTATGGAGATAAGGCTTTCACTCATCATTCATTTCCAATTTTATTGTAGTACAGAGCCTACACTGTTAGAGGCATATGATACAACTATTAGTTGATTTGGGAGGTGAGGGGGAGGAAAGATAGTAGAGGCAAGATTTTCCCCATGAAACTGGTGCATCTTGCAAGAAGAGAGAAGAAGAGAATTATGTGAGGGAACAAGATCAATAAAGTAGCCATGGTTGATTGGAAAAAGTACCTATATCTGTCTATTGAAGAGAATGTAGGCAGCAAATTGTCTTCCAACCTTCAGCTAATTGTTGGACCCTAAGATATTGTCAGACCCTCTCCCACAGCTTCTACTTTGGACATAACCACTGAGCACTAAAGTTTATCATATATAATCTTATAAAAATAAGTTTCAAATCTATTTTTACAGATTATATACTGCTACTGTTTTCAATACTCATTTTATGACATTTTACAATCCATATTCTCTCCCTCCCTCTCATCCATCCCCCTTCCCCAAGATGGCAAGTAATATGATATAGGTTTTATATATGTTATTTTATAATACACACTTCTATGTTCAACATGTGAAAGAAGAAAAGTGCTTACACTAGAGAAAAAATTATGGAGGAAATGAAGTGAAGTATGGTGTGCTTCAATCTGCATTCAGACTTTGTCAGTTCCTTTTATAGAAAAGGATAGATTTTATTGTCATGATTGCTTGGAATTGTCCTGGGTCCTTAAATTGTTGATCATAGTTAAGTATGTATTTATTGCTGTTACTTTGTATGTTCTTTTGGTTCTGTTCACTTCACTTTGCATCAATTCACAGAAGTCTTTCCAAGTTTTGTTGTGATCATCTTGTTTGACATTTCTTATGGTGTAGTAGTATACCATTTATAATCATCTACCCAAACTTATTTAATCATTCCCCAATTGATGGACTTCCCTTAATTTTCTAGATCATTGCTATCACAAAACAACTGCTATGCATATTTTTATACTTGTCAGTCCTTTCTACTTATCTTTAATCTCTTTGGGATATAGGCCTAGGAGAGAAGGAAATATATGCATTTAAAAAGAGTGTAGTTGATATGTGAACTGTTATGGTAGAAATTACAGAAATAGAAATGAATTTAAATGTAGTAACAAGTTGGTTTGAAGAGGCTAGCATGATTGCATGCTAGGAACTCTAAGACAGGAGATTCTGGAATGTAGAAGGAGAGGTTTGAAAGTTGCAATAGTCAATTAGGCTTTTCCTGACTTGGAATTAAGAGGGGAAGGATCTGCTGTTCTTATTTCTACCAGCCTGTGAGTGAGAGAAGGGAAATGTTTTGATTTCTTTGGGAGTACTTTTCCTCACTAGAATAAATCATCCTGAAGAAGATTCTACAGATTCTCAACCCTGAAAAAAAACCATCATGGTCCAGAGGCAGTTGTTGGTGTGAAGGCTGAGGGTCAAACTCAGACAGGGCCCAACTGGGTTGAACTCCAACATCCAGAGTTCATTCTTTTCATCCTGAAACTTGTCACATCCTTATAAACCAAACAGGGAGGATTTATAGTGTCAGGAAGAATAGAAAGGGCTTTTGGGGATATTATCAAGAAGCAGGGAGGTGTCAGACACCATCAAGATCTCCAAGACTCCATCTTGCAATGGATTTAACAGGAAGTGAGAGAATTAGTGATTAGGGTATTCTCAATCCTAAAACCTTCCTCTCTACCTTTTGTTTAACCAATAAACCAGTTAGTTTCAACATCAACAACCATTTGAAAGACTTAGTTGCAGATGGCCCAGTGTTGTAAGGCCTCAACTGCCATATTGCACCTAGTGGAAAATGAAGTATCCCCTGGTGGGTTACAACATCCACATACCTTAGTGTATGTACCCTACTATTTCAGAACTAATACAACCACTATATAGAACAATTTGGAACAATGGCCAAAAGGCCATAAAACTGTGACCCAACAATATCAGTACTACATTTCCTTCTATCCTAACTATATTTTGTGATTTTGGAGACATAAACTATGGTAATTCAATAATGACTGCCTACTATGTACAAGGTATAGTCCTAGGTACTAGAGAATTAAAAAATAATGAAAAAGCCATATTCTGAAGGAATTTATGTATTATATGTATTTGTAGGAGGTGAAATATATCTATTATATTATAATATATAATATATGTAATAATATATATTATATGTTTGTAAGAGATGAAATATATCTATTAAAAAGTATCATAAAACTGAGTTAGAAGAAAATGTCATTTATTGGACTATTAGAAATCAGTCAGCTGGGAAATGAGGTAAGATTTCCTGATATTGGTAGAAAGACAACCTCAGTCTTGGAAAAGATTTCCAAGTTCATTTAGTCTATATTTTAACAGAAATATCTTCTATAGTATGATCAATAGATCATTTAGCCAATGGTTAGAACCATACAGGTTTTCTCCCCTGCATGATATAGATTTCCTTGTCATTTCTACCTTTTAGAATTCCTACCTTCCTTCAAGCTCAGCTCAAATGCCATTTTCTACATTAAATGAATCATTTTTGATCCATCCCTCACCCCGACAACTGACAGCATCTCTCATTCCTCTAAAACTGAATTTGGCTTTTATATACTTACATGCATAGACATGATTTCTCCAGGAAGAATATAATCTCCTTGGAGGTAAGATATATTTCATTGTTGCCTTCATAGTCCTAATATCCAGAATAATACCTGTCATATAGCCAATACTCATATATTTCCTGACTGATTTCTAAACAGTCCATTACTTTTATGGAAAAATTAAAATTACAAGAAGTTTTCTCTGTACTCAAAGTAGTGATACAAATTCATGATTCCAGTGGTATGAGTATCATTTCTAATAATGCAGATTTTAGCCCATTTATGACTGTCCATTCTATTTAATTCTTATTCCTGTCTCTACAAAGTCACCATAAAAATCCACACTCTCCTTTGACTCATAAGGATACTGATAAAGCAAACAAGCTGTCCATCTCTTTGCCAAATTATTGGCCCTTCTTTTTCAATAATGCATATTCTTTATGATAGTCTTTTCCATGGTTTTTTTCAAAGTCCTTATTTAAGAGTGTTTTTTAAATAAAAAGCTGAAATTTGCTTCTCTAACTTCCTTAAGTCCTCCTCAACCCTGAATTCATCCTTGAGGGATGAAGAGGATTTCAATAGCATTGACATTCATTAGTATTTCTCTTAGGCCCATTATTTATCCACATCATAAAAATAGATAAATGTTCAACCACTGGTTATTGTTAGTATTACTATTGTTAGTGTTTCAGATACTGATTTGTTTACACAGGTTTTTTTGTGTTTTTGTTTTCAAAAGCAAATTGGCACAGCACAAGAATACAGTCATGTATTGTGACCTTGAATCCATGACATGCATTTCAGAGTAATTAGTTACGTGTCTTTCTCAGTGCAAACCTTCCCTACTTTTGACTTCCCAATTTTTCTATAATACAAACATATTTAAAGATACCATAGGCCAGTGATGGGCAACCTACAGCCCCCGTAGCCAGATGCAGCCCCCTGAAATGTTCTATCTGGCCCAGTGACATTATTCCTAATCTGACGAATATAATGAGAAGGATACAAGACAATGAAACTTCAAAAGAGTTGCCTTAGAAACAGACTGACAGATGAGGATTTCCTTTCCTTTGGCCCCCTCTTTAAAAAGTTTGCCCATCACTGCCCTAGGCCAGTCATGGGTGAACATTTTATAGATAGAATACCGCCCCCCCTCCAGACCAAGTGTTGTGCCTGTCCCCCAGAGACTGAGTGCCATGCCCTGCCCACAAACCCCCCACCTTTAACCAAGACAGGGGAGGGAGGAAGTGCTCCCATTGGGCACCTGGTCAGAGGGGCAGGTATCAAGAAGTATTTCTGCAGAGCGGGAGGAGAGTGGCCCCAGCACTCCACTCCCCTCCAGTTATGTACCACACTGTGAGCTATACTTCCCTCAAACCTAGCCTTTCTCCAACTCCACCATGGGAACAACTTTCACCACAGACTAAACAGGCTGCCAACTGTGGCTCATCCTCATGCAGCATGTGAACCTCCCTCACAGACAGGGGTAGGAGAAATCATTCCCATTAGACTGCTGGGAAGAGGGGTAAGTGAAGAGGGGAATGTCCTTGGGTACATGGAGATGGGAAGAAGAACAGCCTGAGTTCTTCTGGCTTTCTAGTAATGAACTCTGGTGGGCGACTACAGGCATGCCTATGGAGAGGGCTCCAAGTGACCTTTTTGGCACACATGCCATACATTCACCATCATTGCCCTAGACATACAATAGAGTATTTAAATTAGAAAAAAAAATCATGATAGTATGTTTAAATTAGATAACAAAGTTTAATGTAGGTGAGTATTTCTTTTAACCAGTAATAATGATCATTTCAGCTTCAAGCTTGCATATAAATGTTCTTTTAATCCTGCGCTCTGCTGTTTTTCCCCCTCCAGTTAGTGCATGAAATCCTGTAGTCCTGTGTAGATATAATGCATTCTTTGAGGGCCACTGTGGCTCAGAAATTATAGGCAAGCATTTTATATAATCTATGCTATCATCATGCATCTGTCCCAGAAATAACCAATAAAAAATGAATCATGGTGACATTATGCAATTTTTTGATTGAAATGTTTTGCAAAGTTATCTGAGTTCATATTCATAGTCATCTATTTCTAAATATTGCCATATTAGTGATTGAATACAGTGACAAATAGCAGAGGAGAATTCATATTCCTGCTCTCACAGTAAGGTAAAAATCACTTTGGTTAAAATTTAGAGGGTTATTATTTTGATTTTATGCTATTTGATACTTTCTTTAGATTTAACAGATATCATTCAGAAGTTCAATATAATTGTTAATGGAAGGATGGATTGGTCTTTTTTCCATAGTATTTGGATCTTCCTTAGTATTTTCTTTTTAAATTGTTGCTGTTTAGCTATGAAAAAAATCCAGGATTTTCCTTCGTTAAAGTTCATGTATTTTGTCAGAATTAATAGATTGGAAGGAGTTTGTTTTTCACATTTATTGTTCCTCCACACTATTTCATTTCCCCCGCTATTGATTGTCAACTAGAATCTGGTAACAAATGATAATGCAACGACCTGAACTTTTGGCCTATTTATATCTTTCATCTATAACCACAGTTAGTTTGATACTTTACACTTCCTTTTAACTAAAATTCTCTAACTTATGAATAAATAACTAAGAAGATGATAGTCCTAACACTGTTATAAAATTTCCTCATTTCCATTACAAAACTGTATTTCATAATACACATTTTTCTCCCATTCTTTTCTTTATTGAATTGTATTTTTTTTAATTACATGTTGAGAAAAAAATAACAAGTTGTTTTCTGACATTTTGCAACTCAGAGTCTTTCTTCCATTTCTTCTCCCCACCTCCCTGAGGTGACAAAGAGTTTGATATAGGTTATATCAGTTCTTTCACGCAATACATATTTCCATATTCCCCATGTTGTGATTGAAATTGTGTATTCTGTACACAGTAAAAATATCATGAAGTAAATGAAGAGAAGTAATGGAATCTGCAATAAGATCCAGACTGTTCCATTTTTTTTGTCTCTGGATAGTGAGATGGAGGCTCTTGTTGGTGGTGGTGGTTTTTTATCATGATATTGTCTCAGAACTTTGATTTGCTGATAATAGTTTAGTCCTTCAAAGTTGAAAATTGTATAATATTTTTGTTTCTATTTGCACTATTTTGGTTTTGCTCACTTTGCATTTCATTAGTTCATATAAGCCTTTCCAGGTTTTTTTGAATTCATCCTCTGTCATTTCTTATGTTACAATAATATTTCATTGCAACCACACACCATAACTTGTTTAGCCATTTCCCAACTGATGGATCACCCTTTAGTTTCTAACTCTTTGTCTTACAAAAAGAGCTGTAAAAATATTTTTATACAAATAGGTAATTACTTTCCCCATATATCTGAACTCTTTAGGATATCGATCCAATAGTAGTATGGTTGGGTCAAAGGGTTTGCACAATTTGGTGATACTATGGGGATAGTCCAATATTGCTCTCCACAATAATTGTATTGGTTCACAGTTCTATCAAGAGTGTATTACTGGACTTCCGGTTAAGATGGCAGCAGAGTAAGAAGCAGCTGCTCAATCTCTCCTAACCTAAGCATACAGGACTCCTCAAGAGGACATAAAAACGAACCAAGATCAATGAAGGAACCCCACAACAGGGCGCAGCATTGAAGGTACGCAGAATTGGATCATTTCCACTCTATAAAGGGGTGAAACAGCTCTCACTAAAATGCAAGAGGAAGAAGCCCATCCACCCCCCCCCCCCAAACACACACACCATGAACAACTCTAAGGCCAATGCAAAAGAGTGAAAGCAAGATTGGAGCAACCAGTAAATCACTAGCAGCCCCAGGGCTTGTACCTGTGAACTGCAAGGCGTGGGACCCCAAGTGGCTGGGGGGGCACGCACGGAGGTTCCCGAGAGTCTGCGAGGGTGAAGACATCTCCCTAGGCAAAGATAAAGATCTTTAAAGCAGGGACTTTCCCGAGAGTCTGTGGGGATGAAGGCAGTGCCCTAGGCGCGAATAAAGATCTCCAGCGCAAGCTAGGACATCGAGTGAGGAACCAGTACAGATGGGAGCGTGGCTGCGGAAGCAGCCCCCAAGACCGCTGAAGGAGCCTCAGGCAAAGGGGCAGACCGGGGACTACCAGGAGGCCTGACCCCGAGGACAAGGAGACTGGAGCCCTCTGGAGCTTAGAAAGTGCAGGCAGACCCTGAGTGTGAAGACAAAGCTGAAAAGGGGCGGGTCTAACAATGGCAAGCCATAGGAAAGCCCAGAAGAAAAAGATTATCAAGAAAAACTCTGGAACACTCTATAACTTCTACACAGAGAAAATTCAGACAACAGAGGAGGACAAACAAGTATCCAAACCTTCCCAAAAAATGAAATCTGGTCACAAGCTATTGAAGAGTTCAAAAATGAGATGTTGAAGAAGATGGAAGAGATCTGGCAATAAAATAACAGTTTAAAAGGCAGAATTTCGCAATTGGAAAGTGAGGCAAGTCAACTAAAGACCAGTAATCACCAGATTGAAAAGGAAAACGAAAAGATTATAGCCGAAAACCAAAAGATTATAACCGAAAACCAGTCCCTAAAGGCTAAAATTGAACAATTAGAAGCTAATGATCTCTCAAGACAACAAGAACAAATAAAACAAAGTCAAAAGACTCAAAAAATAGAAGGAAACATGAAATATCTCAATGAGAAAGTGACAGACCAGGAAAACCAGTCTAGAAGAGACAATTTGAGAATCATTGGTCTCCCTGAAAAGGGAGAAATTAATAGAAATTTGGACTCCATACTAAAAGAAATTATTCAGCAAAATTGCCCTGAAGTTCTACAACAAGAGGGCAATATAGACATTGAAAGGATCCATAGATCACACTCTACACTGGATCCAGATAAGACAACAGCCCAGGAATATTATAGCCAAAATCAAGAGCTTCCAAGTAAAAGAAAAATCTTACAAGAAGCAAGAAAGAGACAATTCAAATATCAAGGAGCACCAATCAGGATCACACAAGATCTGACAGCTTCCGCTAAAAGACTGCAAAGTTTGGAACATGATATTCAGAAAGGCAAGAGAGTTGGGCCTTCAACCACGGATCAACTACGAATCAAAACATCCAGGGGAAAGTATGGGCATTGAACAAAATTGAAGATTTCCAACTATTTGCACAGAAAAGACCAGGACTAAATGGAAAGTTTGATACCCAACCACAAAAATCAAGAGAAACATGAAAAGGTAAATAAGAAACAGAGGGAAAAGAAAGAAAACTCATAATTTTTAAAGCTTGACTCTTTAAGGGCTTAAATAAGATCTAATTATCTGTAATACTATGTGGAGAAATGCTACGTATAATTCTCTGTAGTGAACTCTACTCACTATTATAGTATTCACTATTATAGCAATCAGAAGAATAATTCATAGGGAGAGGACAGGATACTAAATGGTCTAAGATGACATGGTGGTGAAAAAGAGGGGGGGAATAGTAGGGGACACCAGGAAAAGTCTGAGTAAATAATAAAAATAGGATATTCTATTACACACAAAGAGGGCATGGGAAGGGGAGGGGATAAATACTATTATAAGAAGGAGAGGAAGAGAGCATTAAGAGATATTAATCAAACCTTACTCTCAGTGTAATCACCGAGAGAGGGAAGAGTAGCTTTATTATCCATTGGGATAAAAAACTCTATCTAACCCTGCTGAGAAAGTCAGAAGGGATAAACCAAAGGGAGAAGGGGAGTGGAGAGGTCAAAAAAGAGAGGGGAGAAGAAGGGGGAGGAAATTCATTAGGCCTTTAAAAAAAAAGGGAATAACAAGGGAGGGGGCAGAAAGGGAAGTAAATCAAGGGAGGGGATAAGGGATACCAGCTCAAAGCAAATCACTGGTTTGAAAGGAAATAGTTTAAGAAGAAGGGGTAGGAATAGGGGAGGATAGGAAAATGTCAGCAAAAGCACAAGTGATAATTATAACTCTGAATGTGAATGGGATGAACTCGCTCATAAAACGGAAGCAAATAGCAAAGTGGATCAGAAACCAAAACCCCACCATATGTTGTCTACAAGAAACACATATGAGGCGGGTGGACATACACAAGTTTAAGGTTAAGGGCTTGAGCAAAATCTTTTGGGCATCAAATGAGAAAAAGAAGGCAGGGGTGGCTATTGTGATTTCTGACAATGCCAAAGTAAAAATAGATATGATTTTAAAAAAGACAAGGAAGGCCATTAAATCACGTTTAAAGGCATTATAAACAATGAGGATATAACACTGCTCAATATATATGCACCAAGTGGTATAACATCCAAATTCATAAAGGAATAACTGGCAGAGGTCAAGAAGGAAATAGATAGTACAACCATAATAGTGGGAGATCTAAATATCCCTCTTTCAGATCTAGATAAATCAAACCAAAAAATAAATAAGAAAGTGGTAAAAGAGATGAATGAAGTCCTAGAAAAATTAGTTTTAATTGATACGTGGAGAAAAATAAATAGGGACAAAAAGGAATACACCTTCTTTTGAGCTGCACATGGTAAATTCACAAAGATTGACCATGTAATAGGGCATAGAATCATTGCAAACAAATGCAAATAACCAGATATAATAAATGTAACCTTCTCAGATCATAATGCAATAAAAGTAATAATAAGTAAGGGCACCTGGACAGGCAAATCAAAAACCAATTGGAAATCAAACAATATGATTCTCCAAAAACAATTTGTCACAGAAGAAATCATAGAAACAATCAACAATTTCATTGAAGAGAATGACAATGATGAGACATCCTACCAAACTCTGTGGGATGCGGCCAAGGCAGTACTCAGGAGGAAATTTATATCCTTGAGTGCATATATTAACAAATTAAGGAGGGCAGAGATTAATGAATTGGGCATGCAATTCAAAAAATTAGAATGCGAGCAAGTTAAAAAACCCCAGATTTAAACTAAGTTAGAAATACTAAAAAATAAGAGAGAAATTAATAAAATTGAAAGTAAAAGAACTATTGAATTAATAAATAAGACTAGAAGCTGGTACTTTGAAAAAACAGATAAAATAGACAAAGTACTGCTTAATCTAATTAAAAAAAGGAAAGAAGAAAATCAAATTGACAGTATTAAACATGAAAAGGGAGACCTCACCTCTAATGAAGGGGAAATTAAGGCAATCATTAAGAACTATTTCACCCAATTATATGGCAACAAATATAACAGTTTAGGAGATATGGATGCATATTTACAAAAATATAAATTGCCTAGATTAACAGCAGAAGAAATGGAATACCTAAATAATTCCATATCAGAAATAGAAATTGAACAAGCCATCAAAGAACTCCCTAAGAAAAAATCACCAGGACCTGATGGATTCAGAAGTGAATTCTATCAGACATTCAAAGAGCAACTCATCCCAGTACTATACAAATTATTTTATATGACAAGCAAAGAAGGAGTCCTACCAAATTTCTTTTATGACACAAATATGGTACTGATTCCAAAGCCAGGTAGACCAAAAACAGAGAAAAAAAAACTATAGACCAATCTCCCTAATGAACATAGATGCAAAAATCTTAAATAGAATACTAGCAAAGAGTCTCCAGCATGTAATTAAGAAGATCATCCACCATGATCACGTGTGATTCATACCAGGAATGCAAGGATGGTTCAACATTAGGAAAACCATCCACATAATTGACCATATCAACAGTCTAACAAACAAAAATCACATGATTATCTCAATAGATGCTGAAAAAGCCCTTGACAAAATACAGCATCCATTCCTATTGAAAAAATTGAAAAGTATAGGTATAGAAGGACCCTTCCTAAAAATTATAAACAGTATATACCTAAAACCATCAACAACCATAATATGCAATGGGGATAAATTAGAAGCCTTCCCAATAAGATCAGGAGTGAAACAAGGATGCCCATTATCACCTCTATTATTCAACATAGTACTATAAACGTTAGCAATAGCAATTAGAGAAGAAAAAGAAATTGAAGGTATCAAAATAGGTAATGAGGAGACTCAGCTATCACTCTTTGCAGATGATATGATGGTATACTTAAAAAATCCTAGAGAATCAACTAAGAAGCTGGTAGAAATAATCAACTACTTTAGCAACATTGAAGGATACAAAATAAATTCACATAAATCATTAGCATTTCTATATATTTCCAACACATTAGAACAGCAAGAGGAAGAAAGAGAAACACCATTTAAATTCACATTAGACAATATAAAATACTTGGGAATCTATCTACCAAAACAAACACAGCAATTATGTGAAAACAACTACAAAACACTTTCCAAACAAATAAAATTGCATCTCAACAATTGGAAAGCCATTAATTGTTCATGGGTAGGACAAGCTAACATAATAAAAATGAACATTCTACCCAAATTAATTTACCTATTTAGTGCCATACCTATCAAATTACCAAAAAACTTCTTTACTGAATTAGGAAAAACTATAACAAATTTCATTTGGAATAACAAAAGATCAAGAATATCAAGGGAAATAATGAAAAAAAAATATGAAGGAAGGGGGCCTAGCAGTATCAGATATTAAACTATACTATAAAGCAGCAGTCATCAAAACAATATGGTATTGGCTAAGAGATAGAAGGGAGGATCAGTGGAATAGACTTGGGGTTAATGACGTCAGCAAGACAGTGTATGAAAAACCCAAAGAGCCCAACTTTTGGAACATGAATCCACTATTTGACAAAAACTGCTGGGAAATTTGGAAAACAATATGGGAGAGATTAGGTTTAGATCAACATCTCACACCCTACACCAAGATAAATTCAGAATGGGTGAATGACCTGAATATAAAGAGGGAAAGTATAAATAACTTAAATGAACACAAAATAGTATACCTGTCAGATCTCTGGGAAAGGAAAAAATTTTAAACCAAGCAAGATTTAGAGAAAATTAAAAAATGCAAATAAAATGGTTTTGATTATACTAAGCTAAAAAGTTTTTGTACAAACAAAAATAATGTAGCCAAAATCAGAAGGGAAACAACAAATTGGGGATAAATCATTATAACAAAAAACTCTGACAGAGGTCTAATTACTCAAATATACAAGGAGTTAAATCAATTGTATGAAAAATCAAGCCATTCCCCATTTGAAAAATGGGCAAGAGTCATGAATAGGCAATTCTCAGGTAAAGAAACCAAAAGTATCAATAAGCACATGAGAAAGTGTTCTAAATCTCTAATAATTAGAGAAATGCAAATCAAAAAAACTCTGAGGTATCACTTCACCCCTAGTAGATTGGCTAAAATGAAATAAGGGGAGAGTAATGAATGCTGAATGGGATATGGCCAAATTGGGACATTAATGCATTGCTGGTGGAGTTTTGAACTGATCCAACCATTCTGGCTGGCAATTTGGAACTATGCTCAAAGGGCTATAAAAGAATGTCTGCCCTTTCATCCAGCCTTACCATTGCTGGGTTTGTACCCCAAAGAGATCATAGATAAACAGACTTGTACGAAAATATTTATAGATGTGCTTTTTGTAGTGGCAAAGAACTGGAAAAGGAGGGCATGCCCTTCAATTGGGGAATGGCTGAAGAAACTGTGGTATATGCTGGTGATGGAATACTATTGTGCTAAAAGGAATAATAAACTGGAGGAGTTCCAGGTGAACCGGAAAGACCTCCAGGAATTGATGCAGAGTGAAAGGAGCAGAGCCAGAAGAACACTGTACAGAGACTGATATACTATGGTAAAATCAAATGTAATGGACTTCTGTACCAGCAACAATGCAATGACACAAGAATTTATGGTAATGAATGCTACCCACATTCAGAGGAAGAACTGCAGGACAGGAAACATAGAAGATAAACAATTGCTTGAATGCTTGGGCTTAGGAGGACATGATTGGGGATGTAGACTGGAAACGACCACACCAATGCAACTAACAACAATATGGAAATAGACCCTGAACAAGGACACATGTTACAACCAGTGGAAATGTGCGTTGGCCATGGGTGGGGGGAGAGTGGGGGGTGAAGGGGAAAGTAGGGGCATGAAGCATGTAAACAGGTTAAAATTGAATATTAATAGATGTTTAAATTTTTAAAAAAGAGTGTATTATGTTATCATTTTCCCCACATTCCCTCCAACATTTATAATTTTTATTTTTAAAAATCTTATCCAATCTGATAGGAGTGAGGTGGTATCTCAAAGCTGCTTTAATTTGCATTTATCTAATCAATAATGATCTGGAGAAATTTTTCATATGCCTATAGATAGTTTTAATTTCTTCTTCTGAGAATTACTTTTTTACATCCTTTCACCCTTTATCAGTTGGGGCATGCTTTGTATTCTCGTAAATCTGAGTCAGCTCTATATATGTTTAGGAAATGAAGCATTTGAAAGAGACACTTGCTATAAGAATTCCCTCATCAATAATTTGTTGTTAGTTTTCTAATCTTGGTTGCACTGGTTATGTTTGTACAGAAATGATTAATTTAATGTAGTTAAAATTATCAATTTTGCTTTTTGTAATGTTTTCTGTCTTGTTTGGGCATAAATTTTCCCCCCTCCACAAGTCTGACATCACCACTTCCCAAGAACATAGGCGATGTGATATAGGTAGTATAAAGATATGCTTTTAAAAAGTATTTATTTATTTTTCAGTTGAATGCAGAAACAATTCTGCAATTATTTTTTTATTCAGAAAATTTTTAGATTCAGCTTTTCTCCACCATTTCTTCCTCCCCCTTCCCAAGGTAATAAATAAAAATAAATAACCCAACATATGTTAAAGCATTACTCTTATGCAATACATATGTCTATTTTTTCTATGTTGTGACAGAACATACATCACATAAAATAAAAAAATACTTATGCAGGAAACAAAGTGAAAGATTATAGACTTATAGAATCTGCTCTTTTAACTCTACATCAATTCCTGGAGGTCATTCCAGGTCACATGGAATTCCCTCAGTTCTTTATTCCTTTGAGCACAATAGCATTCCATCACCAACTGTTACCACAACTTGCTAAGCCATTCCCCAATCAAAGGACATTCTCTCGTTTTCTAATTTTTGGCTACCACAAAAACAAGAGCTATAAATATTTTTGTACAAGCCTTTTTCCCTATGATCTCTTTGGGGTATAAACGAAGCAGTGCTATGGCAGGATCAAAAGGCAGATAGTCTTTTAAAGCCCTTTGAACATAGTTCCAAATTGCCATCCAGTATAGGTGAATCAATTCACAAATCCATCAGCAATGCTTTAATGTCCCTATTTTGCCATCCCCTCCAACATTCATTACTCTCCCCTGCTGTCATTTTAGCCAATCCGCTCAGGGTTTTTTTTTTTTTTTTTTTTTTTTTTTTTGTATTTCTCAAATTATTAGATTTAGAACACGTTCTCATGTGCTTATTGATAGTTTTGATTTCTTTATCTGAAAATTGCCTATTCATGTTCCTTGCCCATTTATCTATTAGGGGATGGCTTGATTTTTTGTACAATTGATTTAGTTCCTTATATATTTAAGTAATTAGATCTTTCTCTGAGTTCTTTGTTGTAAAGTTTTTTTTCCCCAATTTTTTGCTTCCCTTCTAATTTTGGTAGCATTGGTTTTGTTTGTAGAAAAACTTTTTAGTTTGATGTAGTCAAAATTATTTAATTTACATTTTGTTATTTTTTCTAACTCTTGCTTGGTTTTAAAATCTTTCCTTTCCCAGAGATCTGACAAGTATAGTATTCTGTGCTCAACTGATTTACTTACAGTTTCCTTCTTTATATTCAAGTCATTCACCAATTCTGAGTGAATCTTGGTGTATGGTGTGAGATATTGATCTAGACTCAATATCTCCCATATTGTTTTCCATTGTTCCCAGATGTTTTTGTCAAAGAGTGGGTTTTTGTCCCCAAAGCTGGGTTCTTTGGGTTTATCATAGACTGTCTTGCTGACGTTTCTTACCCCTAGTCTATTCTACTGATCCTCCCTTCTGTCTCTTTGCCAGTACTATATAGTTTTGATAACTACTGTTTTATAGTACAGTTTAAGATCTGGTACTGCTACGCTACCTTCCTTCATATTTTTTTTCATTATTTCCCTTAATATTCTTAGTCTTTTGATCTTCCAAATGAACTTTGTTATTTTTTTTTAATTTAGTAAAAAGGTTGTATGGTAGTTTAATAGGTATAGCACTAAATAAGTAAACTAATTTGGGTAGGAGGGTCATTTATATTATGTTAGCTCATCCTACCCATGAGCATTCAATTTTTTCCCAATTATTTAGACCTAGATAAAATTCTATGGAAAGGGTTTCGTAGTTGTGTTCGTATAATTCCTGTGTTTGTCATGGCAGATAGATTCCTAAGTATTTTATATTGTCTAGGATGATTTTAAATATAATTTCTCTTTCTAGCTTTTCCTGCTGTGATGTGCTGGAAATTATATAGAAATGCTGGTGATTTATGTGCATTTATTTTGTATCCTGAAACTTTGCTAAAGTTGTCGATTATTTCCACTAACTTTTTAGTTGATTCTCTAGGATTTTTCAAGTAGACCATCATATCATCTACAAGGAGTGATAGCTTGGTCTCCACATTGCCTATTTTGAAACCTTCATTTTCTTTTTCTTCTCTAATTGCTACTGCTAGTGTTTCCAATATAATGTTAAATAATAGAGGTGACAAAGAGCATCCTCATGCTTGTTTAACTCCTGATCTTATTGGGTATGCTTCTAATTTATCCCTGTTGCATATGATGTTTGATGATGGTCTTAGATAAATAGGGTTTATTATTTTAGGAAAGGCCCTTCTATTCCTATTCTTTCTAGTGTTTTCAGTAGGAATGGGTGTTGTATTTTGTCAAAGGCTTTTTCAGCATCTCTTGAGATAATCATGTGATTTTTGTTGCTTTGCTTGTTGCTATGGTCAATTATGTGAATGGTTTCCCTAATTTTGAACCATCCTTGCATTTGTGGTATAAATTCCACCTGATCATAATGAATAACCCTCATGATCATTTGCTGGAATCTTTTTTCTAGTATTCTGTTTAAGATTTTTGCATCTATTTTCATTAAGGAGATTGGTCTGTAATTTTCTTTCTCTGTTTTTGGTCTACATAGTTTTTGGATCAGTACCATATTTGTGTCATAAAACGAGTTTAGTAGAACTGCTTCTTTGCTTATTGTATCAAATAGTTTGTATAGTATTGGAATTAGTAGTTCTTTGAAAGTTTGATAGAATTAACTTGTGAATCCATCTGGTCCTGGGGATTTTTTCTTAGGGAGTTCTTTGATGGCTTGTTCAATTTCTTTTTCTGATATGGGGTTGTTTAGGTACTCTATTTCTTCTGCTGTTAACCTAGGCAATTTTTATTTTTGTAAATATTCATCCATATCACCTAAATTGTTATATTTATTGCCATATAGTTGGGCAAAATAGTTTTTAATGATTGCCTTGATTTCTTATTCATTAGAGGGGAGGTCTCTCTTTTCATGTATGATATTGATAATTTGATTTTCTTCTTTTTTTTTAACTAGATTGACCAGCATATTGTCAATTTTATTTATTTTTTCAAAGTACCAGCTTCTAGCCTTATTTTTAATTCAATAGTTCTTTTACTTTCAATTTTATTGATTTCTCCTTTGATTTTTATAATCTCTAATTTAATTTTTAACTGGGGATTTTTAATTTGTTCCCTTTCTAGTTTTTGATTTGCATACCCTGTTGATTGATCTTTGCCCTCTCTAATTTGTTAATAAATGCATTCAAGGTTATAAATTTCCCATATAAAATAAGTGCTGCTTTAGTTGCATCCCATAGATTTGGGTAGGAACTCATCATTGTCATTCTCTTCAATAAAATTATTAATTGTTTCTATGATTTGTATTATTTCTATTATGATTTGTATGATTTCTATGAAATCTAATTTTTCTAGTATTTCATTTGCCTCTCTTATTTCTTATTTATTTTTTCTTTGATTTTTCTAGATCTGATAGAGTAATATTTAGATCTCCCCATACTAAGGTTTTACTATCTATTTCCTCCTTGAGCTCTGCCAGTTTCTCCTTTAGAAATTTGAATGCTCTACCATTTGGTGCATACATGTTGAGTACTGTTATTTCCTAAGTGTCTATACTGCTTTTTATCAGGATGTAATTACCTTCCATCTATGTGTTAATCAGATTTATTTTTACTTTGGCTTTGTCAGAAATCATGATTGTTACTCCTACCTTCTTTTTCTCAGTTGAAGACCAATACATCTTGCTCTAGCCATTGACCTTAACCCTGTGTATGTCCACCTGCCTCATGTGTGTTTCTTGTAGACAACATGTGGTAGGATTTCATTTTCTAATCTACTTTGCTATTTGCTTCTGTTTTATGGGCAAGTTCATCCCATTGACATTCAAAATTATAATTATCAATGGTGTATTTCCCAAGATTTTGGTATCCTCTCCTAGTTCTACCCCTTCATCTTACGCTATTTCGTTTTAAGCCAGTGGTTTGTTTCAAATCAGTCCCCTTTGTCACCTCCCTTGGTTTACTTCTCTTACCACCCCCTCTGTTTTTATTCTCCTCTTATTATTTATAAGGCCTAAAGAATTCCCTCTCCCTTCTCTTCTCCCTTTAGAAAAGTTGCAGGATACAAAATAAATGCACATAAATCATTAGCATTTCTATATACTTCCAACACATCACAGCAGCAAGAGGCAGAAATCAAAACACCATTTAAAATCACCCTAGACAATATAAAATACTTAGGAATCTATCTACCAAAACAAATACAGGAATGATACGAAAACAATTACAAAACACTTTCCAAACAATTAAAACTAGATCTAAACAATTGGAAAAATAGTGATTGCTCATGGGTTCGATGAGTTAACATAATAAAAATGAACATTCTACCCAAATTAATTTATCTATTTAGTGCCATACCTATCAAACTACCAAAAAACATTTTTACTGAATTAGGAAAAACTATAAGAAGGTTCATCTGGAATAAAAAGGTCAAGAATATCAAGGGAAATAATGAAAAAAATGTGAAGGAAGGTGGGCTAGCAGTACAAAATCTTAAACTGTACTATAAAGCAGCGGTCATCAAAACAGTATGGTACTGGCTAAGAGACAGAAGGGAGGATCAGTGGAATAGACTTGGGGTAAGTGACGTCAGCAAGACGGTCTATGATAAACAAAGAGCCCTTCTTTTGAGACAAAAATCCACTATTTGACAAAAACTGCTGGGAAAGTTGGAAAACAATATGGGAGAGATTAGGTTTAGATCAACATCTCACAACCTACACCAAGATAAATTCAGAATGGGTGAATGTCTTGAATATAAAGAGGGAAACTATAAGTAAGTTAAGTGAACATAGAATAGTTTACTTGTCAGATCTCTGGTTAAGGAAAGATTTTAAAGCCAAGCAAGAGTTAGAGAAAATTAAAAAATGTAAAACAAATGATTTTGATTATATCAAACTAAAAAGCTTTTGTACAAACAAAAACAATGTAGCCAAAATCAGAAGGGAAACAACAAATTGGGAAAAAATCCTTATAACAAAAAACTCTGACAGGGGTCTAATTACTCAAATATACAAGGAGTTAAATCAATTGTATAAAAAATCAAGCCATTCCCCAATTGATAAATGGGCAAGAGACATGAATAGGCAATTTTCAGATAAAGAAATCAAAAGTATCAATAAGCACTTGAGAAAGTGTTCTAAATCTCTAATAATTAGAGACATGCAAATTAAAACAACTCTGAGGTATCACTTCACCCCTAGCAGATTGGCTAAAATGAAAGAAGGGGAGAGTAATGAATACTGGAGGGGATGTGGCAAAACTGGGACATTAATGCATTGCTGGTGGAGCTGTGAACTGATCCAACCATTCTGGCTGGCAATTTGGAACTATGCTCAAAGGGCTATAAAAGAATGTCTGCCCTTTCATCCAGCCTTACCATTGCTGGGTTTGTACCCCAAAGAGATCATAGATAAACAGACTTGTATGAAAATATTTATAGTTGCAATTTTTGTGGTGGCAAAAAACTGGAAAATGAGGGTATGTCCTTCAATTGGGGAATGGCTGAACAAATTGTGGTATATGCTGGTGATGGAATACTATTGTGCTCAAAGGAATAATAAACTGGAGGAATTCCATGTGAACTGGAAAGACCTCCAGGAATTGATGCAGAGCAAAAGAAGCAGAGCCAGAAGAACATTGTACACAGAGACCAATACACTGTGGTAAAATCGAATGTAATGGACTTCTGTACTAGCAGCAATGCAATGACCCTGGACAATTCTGATGGGCTAATGGTAGAGAATGCTACCCACATTCAGAGGAAGAACTACCGGAATGGAAACAGAAGAAAAGCAACTGCTTGAACACATGGGTTGATGCAGACAAGATTGGGGATGTAGACATGGAAACTACCACACCAACTCAACTATCAACAATTTGGAAATAGGTCTTGATCAATGACACATGTTAAAACCAGTGGAAATATGCATCATCCATGGGGAGTAAGTCGGGAGTGAAGGAGAAAATAAGAGCATGAATTATATAACCATGTTAACTTTTCTAAAAAATAAATATTAATAAATGTTTAAAAAGTATCAAGTGTTAGGGCTTTTTTCTTGGTCTTTTTGGTGGTTATTTCTTGGGCCTTGCTTGTCATCATCATGCTGGTTTTTCTTTCTCAGCCAGAAGTCTGAGTGAAGCAGACAGACTCTCTGTGTATAGAGCTAAGGAGCAGGTTTTGCCTGAGGATACTTTGCAAGTCTGCTGGCTTCCGCTGTCTCCTAGGCCTCTGTTATCCACAGCCCCTCTCAGCTTCACTCCTGTGCTCAAGGTATCTGCTCCCCAGCCTCCTGGGGTCTTTAGTCTAGTTGTTCTCAGGGTTAAGTCCCCAGTGGTCCTAGTCAGCTGTCCAGAGGCTGGAAATTGTCCCAAACTTGCTCCTCCACCTGAGGTTCTCCCCTGAGTCTCAGTTCTCTGAGCTGTTTCCATTTTCCACTGTCTCTCTCCTCTCCACTCCTGAGCCCAAGGTCTGTGCTCTCCAGCCTCCTGGAGTCTCAAGTCTTGCAGCTCTCAGGGGCAATCTCCTAGTGTTCACAATTAGCTGCCAAGAAGCTAGATTCCTCCCCTAGCCGTCACTCACTCTAATTCTGGTGTGCAGTCTCTGACTCTGGTGGGGTGAGGGAGGGTTGATCAGCTCACATTTTGATTGGAACTATTTCCTCCCTTCATAGCATGAAAATGCCCAAATCCCACGTACCTTTGATACTGCACTCTATTATGGGGTCCCTTCTTTCATCTGGATTTGTTTTTTTTGTCCTTTGGAGTTATGCTGGTTGGCAGTTGTGATGAGAGTTAAGAGCCCTATTCTACTCTGCAGCCATCTTAACCGGGAAGTCTTAAATATAATTTTTAGATTATTATTTTATTTCTTTTAGTCTTTAGAGAATTGTTTTCTTCAGGTTTTTTTCCCCTCCATTTCTACTTGGCCCATTTCCTTTCCAAATTGTTGAGACTTCCTATCATTTATTTTATTATTTCATTTTATATTTTCTTTTTAAGTTCTTCCAAGAGACTTTTTTGTGGCTTGACATTCTTTCTCACTTTCCTTTGAGGCTTCACATGTTTCATTTTTGCCATTGCTGTCTTCTCAGTTTATATTTTGATCTTACCAGTCACTAAAGTAACTTCCTAGGGTTAGTTTTATTTTCCTTTTTATTTTGCTCATTTTTCTAGTTTTTATTTTTTTTCTTCATTAATTCATCTCTCTGTTGTAACTCTGCTCTTCTCCTGAGGTGGAAGAAACACTGCTCTAAGTCTTTAGTGTAGTATTCTGTAGTGGTTTGGATAGGTCCCATTGTCTTTGTTTTCCTCAGGGCGAACTTCTGTAAATGGATCAGTTGCCTTTTGGTGGGGAGGCTAGCAGAAGTTTCTTTTTTTTTTTTTTTTCCTAGCTGGATTCCACTATCCCTGCTTGCAGTTTCTCTGTTGTTTTCTGTGTTGGGCTGTTTCCCTCTTTGTGTGTTTGTTGCCTCAGGCCACATTGAAGCATGTAGAGACATGAAAGCACATAGGGTTGACATTGGACTTCTACCCACTCTGCCCTTTTGTTACCTCAGGCCACATGGAAGGAAGTAGGGCTACCATTGGGCTGCTCCTCTACTCTGCTCTCTAAAAATCTCAAGCTTTTTGGCTTAGCATAGTGCTGTTCCCCAGTGTACCATTTTCTTGCCTCAGGACACTTAGGAACTCCTAGGGTAGTGATGGCACATCTTTTAGAACCCTTTAAAGATCATGTGCCATACTCTCCCCCACCAAACTGCAGTACCCCACCTCCAAGACTTACTCCATCATAGGATCCTGTATGGAGGAGGGCCTACTTTTCAGGATATTGTGTACCACATGATACAGCTCTCTTCAGGAAAATGCAAGTGGGAGGGATTCTTGCCTGGCAAGTCCTTTTGCCATCTTTTGATTGGGGGTAGGAATGACAGCTTAAATAGGGTTGTAGAATAAGATGGGCTTCCCTTTTTAAAAAAATCATCTTTTGGGGCAACTAATCCTTATCTGTATTCTCGTCAAGTCTGGGTTTGTCAGAATAGCTTTAACAATGATTCTGGTCTGCCTACAGAACACCTGACCTGAAGTCTTCTAGGTAAGGGCTACACTGTCAGGAGACCTTGAATCAGTCTTGAATGGAATGGAGTCTTGAAGTTTTCTTCCCTTTAGTGAGCTATCACTTACTTGCTAAAACTCTCTGATGAGGGTGAGGGTCTCTACAGGCAAATCTTGATGGCTCCCCAGAAATGGGTGAAGTTTGGGAAACAGCAGTGGGGCCCTCCTTGGGATTTAGAGTGAGCTCCTCCTAGGGAGGTTCAGACCTTGAAAGCAAAGGAGGAACCCCAGGGATGGGGCAGAGGAGGCTCTGAGGGCTCAGAAGTCAGGTGGGATCAGGGCATTCAGTGTGAGCCTCCACTGTTGTTTCCTTCATTCCCACCACCCAAGGTGGTTACATGAGGTCCACATTGGAGGCTCGACCTGCTCCTCTGTGAAGGCCCAGGCATTGAGACGACTGGATTGGATGCTTTGCTTAGGGGATGGTGTATGCCCACAGAATAGCCCAAGAAGTGCTGGAATTGAAGGTAATTCCCAGATAATTAACTGAGTCCTGATGACAGCATAAAAAAAAAGACTGCTAAAGAGTTCACTGAAGAAAATAGGTTCATAGAACAAGCAGGAATTGTGAAATAGAAGTTCAAGCAACAGTTCAAAGGCAAGGATATTACTTGGAGCAGATCATGTAGCTGCTTTTGCATTAGCATTTATTCAATGACAGTCTGATTCAGAATCTTGTGGTGATTTTTTTTTTAATGGTGATACTATGCTAACCACAGTCCTTCCTTTTTCACTTGTGTTTATATTGCCATAGCTCTGGAAAATACAAATTCAATTGTATTTAAAGGTCATGAATGAGAAGTCATACATTTACCAGCTATAGAGGGAATTAATACAGTTGACAAAATCTGTGGACTTTCATGTTTCAGTATTTAGAAAACAAAGTACTTGAATTAATATATAAATAACTTCCTCAGAGAGGTTATATCAGAGAGGAAATCTATCTATATGATTTCTCCTAGTAACATGTGATTTTGGTTATATTGGGTCACAACCAGTACTGGAAATCATAAATTTGTCCTCTAAGTATGGTCCTTAGATGCCAGAGATATTTCCTGAGGTACAATTTTGGTCTAAATTGACTTAGGGACTTTTTTGCTTTGAAGTCAATGGTAATAGTTAAGGTATCAATCTGCTCTGATTTAAAAATAATTAAAATTTTTTCTGAAAAGGTATTTGACTGTTCATCATATGCCCTTTTCTAGCCAGGTTTTAGGAATTTTAATGAATATCTAACAAGGTGACATGATAAAAACAACAAAGCATAATAATATAGGAAGAAAAATTACTCAAACTGAGGGAGTTTTAATGAATATCAAAAAAAAACCACAAATTCAGCAAAACCAGCTAATCTATCAACTATCATACCTCTTATGCTCCATACTCATGGCCTCCAGGGTCCCCTTCTTTAAAGAAGGAAAGAAGGAGCATTTTTCAATTATTTTTCAATTATTTTCCTTTGTTGTTGCTACTGGGTTCATTAGATTTTTTTTATAGTCATGCACATTTTACTGGTGCAGTTTGTTGAACTTAGCATCAATCCCTATATATGTTTGTGTGCTTCTCTCTGTTAATATTCATTCATTCTTCACAATTTCTTTACTCATTTCTCAGTTTTTTAATATATACTCTCTCCAGTTCTTTGCTATGAATATTTTGATGCATATGGGATTTTGATATAATCTGTTAGCGATCTTCTTGTATTGTATTCCTACTATTGAGATTGAACAAAAATTCAACACATATTCTCTGAAATCCTTGAACTCTACTTTTTCCTTTAAAATCTCTCTGGCCTAGAGTTTGTCACTTATGATGACTTCTGATGATCAGAGATTTCTACAGCTTGTACCTGCAGACCAGAGTACTGAGGGATTATTTGACATCTTAAAGAATATGGGAGGGGAGGGGCAGCTGGGTAGCTCAATGAATTGAGAGCCAGGCCTAGAGACGGGAGGTACTAGGTTCAAATCTGGCCTCAGACACTTCCCAGCTGTGTGACCCTGGGCAAGTCACTTGACCCCCATTGCCTACCCTTACCACTCTTCTAAGTAAGAGAAAATACATAGAAGTTAAGGGTTTAAAATAAAAAAAAAATAAAATAAAAAACAAGATAACTTATCAGTCTACAAAGATTATATACAAAAATTTATAAAAAAAAAAGAATATGGGGGAACAAACATGACATAGTTATGTCAAAAACAAATTCTTATGGCCAACTAGTGATCACATACCATGCTAAGCTCTATATGAAAGAGGCAAATTATAGCCACCGGCTACCCTCAGTGAGGGTGTCTAATGCTTCTTCTGCCTAATGTAAAGCATCCTCTTCCTAATAATACTTCCAAGACAGTATTACTAGGCAGATCATTAAGGAGGGCAAAGCTTTTTTTTTTTTTCCACTGCATTAAGATCATGAGTTCAAAGTATTTTAGTGATTTTATTCTTCTGAGAGTAAATCAAAAGTGAAAAGCAATTTTCTAACCAGACTTGATTTAAATCTGATATACCTTAAACCTGATGTTATACATGCAGATGGAATTGGAATGAAATAAGAATTGTCCTATACCAGTGATGGGAAAACTACAGCCTGCAGGCCAGATGTAGCCCCCTGAAATGTTCTATCTGGTGACTGAACATTATTCCTAATCTGATGAATACAATGAATAGAATAAAATACAATGAAACTTTGAAAGAGTTGCCTTAGAAACAGACTGACAGATGAGCATTTCCTTTTGGCCGCCTCTTTAAAAAATTTGCCCATCACTGTCCTATACCATTGACTTGAGATTCATCAATTTTCAGGAACAACTTTCTCTTTCTCTTTCTCTCTCTGTCTCTCTGTCTCTCTGTCTCTCTGTCTCTCTGTCTCTGTCTCTGTGTCTCTGTCTCTGTGTCTCTGTCTCTGTCTCTCTCTTTCTCTCTCTCTCTCTCTCTCTCTCTCTCTCTCTCTCTCTCTCTCTCTATCTCTCTCTCTCTCTGTCTCTCTCTGTCTCTCTCTTTCTCTCTCCTCTGTGTGCATGTCTGTGTGTGTGCATATGCACACAGTGCACTAGAAGGAACCTTAGCAATCATCTATTCCTACCTCACTAACTTTTTCAGTGCAGAATATAGGTCCAGAGAGTCTAAGTCACTTAAGTTTGACACAGATTTAAAATGAACTAGATTAGAAATTAGATTTGAACTCATCTTCTAACTTGCAACCCAATTGTTATTGTTAAGTCATTCAGTTATCTAAAGCCCTTCATGACCCCATGGATTACAACCCACAAGGCTCTTCTATTCCCCATTATATCTCAAAGTCATCCAAGAGCTCAGGTTCAGGGCTTCCATGATGCTGTTTATTTCATCCTTTGCTGTCCCCTTTTCCTTTTGCCTTCAATTTTCCCCAACATCTAGGTCATTTCCAATGAGTCTTATATTCTTGTTATGTGGGCAAATTATTTAAGATATGCTCTTAAAGATAAGATATTATCTTATCTATATATAGAGAAGAGTTCAAAGGAATCTAGGATTAATTCATTCTTTGACATGAATTTCATTCATTGGTGTCTTGAGCTAGTGAGATTTTGGTCCCAACCTACAGTAACAACAGAAGTGGAAAGAGCCAGCCCTCATCCATAACTGCTGGGAAAAAGAGCAATGTACACATTGAAATATGAAAGCTACAAAGGGGAATTAGGCCCACTCTATGCCTGGGCAAGAGTAACAGTAAACTTTTTAGGAGGGGAAAAAGTGGGAAAATGGAGAAGCCAGTAGAACTAGATCTCAAACCATACTATAAAATAGTGAACATTAAACTATTAGTTACTGCTTAAACAATAGAAAAATTAATCATTATATCAGATGAGATAAATTAGAAGCAATTGAGTACAGAAGACAGGCAAGCATGGCATTTGATAAATGTGATGATGTCAACTCCTGAGATAAAGACTGATAATTGGAGAAAAAGCTTCTACTTGACAAAATTTAGGTTTAGCCTAACACCTCACAGCATATTCCATGTTGTGGTATATCTGCTGGATGTATGACCTAGATAAACATAAACAAATTAGAAAAGAAGGGAAGGAAATACCTTGAAAAATAAGTCTCAAGGGACTTTTCCTGAAAAAAAAAAGCAGATTAGACAATTATAAAAGATGAGTTGGCAATTTCAATTACATGAAAATGAAATGAATTTACAAAGTGAAATCAATGACACTGGAAACTGAGTGAGTGAATTGAGGAAGAAAAATGCAGCAAGATTGTCATTTTAGTACTACTCTAACCTTCATAAAATATACAATTAATAATACATAAATATATGATAAAATATATAATAATATAAATACACAATATAAATATAAAAATATATAATATACAATGTTTCTTGGCAGATAGATGATAATAGGATATGGACAAATGAAGAATTTGTGTTATCAATAACCACAGAGAAATATGCTGAAGTTCACAAATAACCTGATAGATGCACATTAGAACAATACTGAAGTCCTACCTCATGAATATCAGATTGGCTAAGATAAAAAATGAAAATTTATGCAGATCGTGGAAGGATAAGTATATTAATATACTATGGAACTGTGAATTGATCTAGCAATTCTGGAAAGGAATTTGGCATTAAGTGCATCTTCCCAATCCCACTTGAGTGACTAAACTATGTATTCTCTTGGTTGAACAATACCACCTCTTAGAAGACATACTGAAGAGATCAATGATATGGAAAAGACCCTTATATTTAAACATATTTTAGCAGAATTTTTATATAAAAAATGGAGGAAACAGTGGGTGCCAAACAATTAGAGAATGATTGAATAAATTTTGGCATCTGAATATAATGGAATATTATTTCACCATAAGAAAAGTTTCAGAAAAATTTGGCAAGAATTATATTAACTGATGCCTAGTGAAGCAAAACAATTTTTACATGAAAATAATTATAATATTATAAAAGAAAACAACTTTAAGACTTAATGAATCTAATCAATGTAATGTCTAATTAAAAAAAAACTTTAGAAGCTTAATCCTGTAATATGCTTACCATTGCTTGAAAAAGTTGTGATGAACTCAAGTTGCAGAATTATTGCTAGTCAGAGAATGTACAATAGTAATGAAAAATTAATAAAATATGTTTAATATACAGAAGAGAGAAGTGCAAAAGAGGATACACACAAGCAAGGAAAAGGGATACCAACATGCCCAATTTGAAATAATATACATTTTTAAAATATGTAATAAACATTCCTTTTTTATGCTTTGTCTATGGAAAAAAGTTGCTATTTGCTAAATTCATTATTAAAAAAAATAAGTATTGCAAGAAAAATAGTTGTTAGACTATGATATATTACATTTTGCCTGTGCCAATAACTGCCAGGCTATTCAGTATTTTGCTTTAGTTTTAAGCAAGAGGTTAACTGTTTATGGTGGAAGGGACAGTGAGCTCTCCCCAAAGGATTCACTATGGCTAGGTAACTTAGAAATAGTTTCGGGAAGATAAAGGTCACCCAGGGATGAATCTATAAGTACTATAGTCTGGGATTCCCTGAGAATACATTAGTCAGAATGTCCAGAAATGAATAGGTCTGAACTTTGAGAAGTATAAAAGACTAATTCACATTCATAAGGGAGGTACTTATGGCCCATCCCTAAGGTTCTTTTAAAGGACCTCTCTCTATTTATGCATATGTTTATTTTAGAAGAAAGAAGAAAAGTGAACTTCACAATCCTTAGATCACTTTAGAATAAAAATTTCAACCATACTTCTAATATTAAAATGACTTCCAAATTGTATACACTTCTTTGTTACTTCATATTCTTTTATCTGTGTCTTCACACTTTACTTAAAGGTCTAAAGAGTACCAATCCCTTAGCACAGGGAAATCATTAATTAGTTAACAAAGTGAGATGTATTTTGCTCTAGCATGGTAAGTATATGCAACAAAGACACAGTAAAACTTAGCTTCTTTGCTCTAAGATCCCATCAACTTCATAAGAGAATGTTATATAAGAAGGGTAGGGTAGGGCAGGGAAGGGCAGAATAATTCATATGGTCTTCTGAAATTTACCAAATTGGAGAAGCCAGGTTTCCTCACCAGTAGAACTTTTCTATGTCTCTGGATGAACACAAGATTTCTTCAAAGGAGTCAGAGACTGGGGGAAGATAGGTGGCTCAGTGGATTGAGAGCCAGCTCCCCAGAGATGGGAGATCCTGAGTTCAAATCTGGCCTCAGACATTTTCTAGATATGTGACCCTGAGCAAGTCACTTAACTCCCATTGACTACCCCTTAACACTCTTCTGCTTTGGAACCAATCATAGAAGGTAAGGGTTTTAAAATAAACAAAAGGAATCAGCAGCTAATCAAGCCCCTGAGAAAGCTTTGTTGTCTTTCAGAGAAATTTTATATATGCATATGCACATGTATACAATGCATTTATGTCTTATTGTGTTTACTTATTGGATTAGGTGTAGAATTTCAATTGAATAGAGAATTCTTCAACAAGAAAAGTTAATCTTACCAAATTGTCTAAGAGTGCCAGACACTGGGAAGATGGGATTAATTCTCCCCTGCCCATTTTTAGATTTAATCACCAGAAGTGTGATTATCCTTATCCTTATCCTTATCCTTAAGTGGGGGAGATCTGTGACCCAGCTTTGCAATAGTAGCTGATGAATCAGAATCAACTGACTGCCCCCTGGGCAATCATAAGCAAAGCTTTAGCTGTAATTGTACATGTAAAGTGTGAGGAAGGCACAGGAAGTGATGAAAGGAATGGTCTTTAAAAGTGACCAGAACTTCCTGTGGCAATTTCTTTCTCCTTGACCTGAACCATGGAGGAGTTCTGGGTGAGGACCTTGAACTGCTTTCCATTTCTCCTTAGAACTACCACCTGAGTGAGTGAAAAAGGCTGACTCCCTTCCTTGGAGGTACTAGCCTCCTGAGGGGTTCCTCATCTGGATGAGGCCTCTTGGCTAACATTCTTGTTAATTGACCCTTAGGCCCTCTGGCTAGGTCTACTGGAGCCCTGCCAGAGTAAGCCAGGGCTTGAGCACATAGTCTAGATCATTAAGTTAGATCTCTTACTCTGCCCTCTTTTCATTTCTCTTTCACTCTTTCCCTCTATTTTATAAATACATTGCTAAAACATCATTTGGAATTAATTAATTCTTGGTGACCACACTCTTAAATAATTTAGTCGAACCTTTTTATTTTTTTCCTTTACACATTCTGCTTCTTTCAACACCAAGAAGTTAAATTGCTTGTGCAGGTTACAAGACCATAGAGAAAATCTAAAACCAAATTTTCTTATCTGTTAGACTGGCTGTTTATCTACTGTGTCTTGCCTTTCTTCTTTATTACTGTCTTGTCAAAACATCCTAAGAATGCTATCCTTGAGGAACTGTTGAATCAAGCCAATGCAGTATTGGGACTAGGAGTCAGGAATATCTGAATTTAAATCTTGCATAAGACAATCACTACCTATATGACCCTGGGCAAATCACTAAATTTTCTCATTCTCAGTTTCCTCATCTGTAAAATAGGGATATCATCTACTTTACAGGGTTACTATGAGAATCAAATGATATAACATATAAAAACATTTCAGAAATTTTACACCCATACATCAAGGTCCTAATCTAATGAATCACTTGATTCATTAATTTGTTGCATGTATTTGAATTTTCACTATTAAAGGTAAGATTATATAAAATATGGAAATTGGTACTAGCCCAATGGAAATATTCAGTATAAATTTGAATAGTGTGACCACTTCAAAACATTCATTATTCAGTATATATATATATTTGATATTATTATTATTGTTATTAATAAGGATTCTCTATGACTATACTACCTAAAGCAGGACAGAGTTGGAAGACATTTTAGGAATATTTAAAGAACAAGAACTTGAATGAATGAAGACTGATCATGATTCCACTTCCCACTTCATTTGGCTTGAATGTGTATGAGGTGAATTAATTCATTTGTAGGTTCCAAGAGTAAAAATCTCAAGACATGTACAACTTATTCCTATAAACAAGTTCATATGGCTTGTGTTTGTGCATGAGGCACTTGAATTCTATGTTACAATTACCAGAAGCATTAAAAAACAAGTGGAATATAAACTTTGCCTTAAACTCTACATAAAAACACCAGGTCAGAAAAGCAAGCACAGATGTAGCAGTGTGGTTGCATATTTTGAGTAGTCTCTTTATTGACTCCTATTCAATGAAACATCTGTTTCATTTTCTGAACCAGTAAAAAGTCTTCAAGGCCTAATAGACTACACACTGAGTTTTATGGATTAGATTAGTTGAGTTTTTTCCTCCACTCCTTTCTCTTTTGAGGAACATCTTTCCCATTAATCATGGCTTAATGAGACAGATTGGGAGGCTGCTTGTTGAAAACCTTATTCATATATTTCTTAAATTTTTACTTTATAAAACATTCATGAATGTTTTTCTAATAAAATTTCTTATACAAAACAATAGAGTCAGCACTAGGTACTTGTCCCAAATCCAGGAAATTTTAGGTTCAAATTGGACCTCTGGATCAAACTGACTTAATGGCCCTAGAAAAGTCACCTAAATTCTCATTATTCTAATTAATATATGTATACGTATACGTATATTTATATTTATATTTATACACACATATTTGTTTTAGAAGAAATGCTGACCTGCTTTGGTCCAAATTTTCTCACCCTGGAGTTGCTTATATGGGCAAAATTATAGATCCAGTCAATATTTTTATTAAAACTGAAACAAAGCAAAACAAATCCTCCTTCACATTTATTCAGTCCTCTTTCTAAATAGAAAACATTAGTTTTAAAAATAAATTTTAAAAAGACTTATCTTCTGCCTTAGAATCAATACAAAATATTGGTTCCAAGGCGGAAGATAAATAAGGCTATATAACTGGCATTAAAAAACTTGTTACAGGCGGTTCCGGGTTAAGATGGCGGCAGAGTAAAAAGCAGCTCTTAACCTCTCCTGACCGAAACATACAGGACTTCTCAAGGAGACATAAAAACAAACCCAGTCGAACAGAGGGACCCCACAACAGGGCTCAGTGTGGAAGGTACGTGGAATCAGGGCATTTCCATGCTATAAAGGGGTGAAACAGCTCTCATTAATCATGGGCTGAGCAACCCCCCCACCCCCCCCACCCCACCTACAGAGCTGAAGCCAGGTCAAAAGAAATAGAGTAAGTTTGGGGCACCCATTGAGTAACTGGCAGCTCCAGGGCCTGTTCCTGAGAGCAGCAAGATTTAGGACCTCAAAAAGCTAAAGAACTCGCATGGACTTTGAGCGTGGACACAGAGTGCAGGGGTGGGAGGAGGTGTGGGTAGAGGCGGACACAGGCACAAGCTAAGGCTCTGAAACTGTAAGGATTAAAATTTAGGTATTATAGGTATATATTAAAATATGTGGCCGCCAGGAATCAACAATTAGGTTGATTCCATAATTAAATCAGACCCAAGTCAGCATCGGGTTGAAGAGTTTATTTACAATCAGGTAGGTAAAAGTAGGAATAAAGAGAAAAAGGAGGTTAGAAGGCTAAATAAATGAAGCTGTAAGCCACAGGGCCCAACAGCCAGATAGGCAGAGTTTAGAATTGGCCCAGCTAGGCCAAGGAAGCCAGCCTAACTTACCCACATGACAATACAGAGTGTAAGCTGTCTGTGGTGTCAGGAGATGCTTCTTCTTCCAGTTCCAGACGGCAACTGCCCCCAAAGGAAGTTCACTAACTTACTTAAAGAGATGGTATCTTTCATCACTTCCTGTGGTCCACCTCTAATTCAAATGGACAAATGGCAGTTTCTACATTGATTTGGACTGCCCAAAGGGCCGTCCCTTATTCTTGATTTGTTACTTATTGTCACGTGTGGGTAACTCGTCTCCCCTCCCCACTAAGGGAGGTGGGAGTGACATCATTAGCACGCCTGGGTTGAGTAGATTTTGGACTATTAATGGGATCGAGCTAATTCTATTTACACAAAACCCTGAGTGGGGAACCAGTGCAGACGGGTATACAACTGTGGAAGCAGCACCCTGAGACTTGTAAAGGAACCTCCTGCAGAGAATCAAGCAAGGGGGTCCACTACGGGGCTTGACCTTGAGAAAAACCAGACCTCAGACCTCAGGACCCAAAAGACAGCAGACAGATCCTGAGTGTGAGGATAAACCTGAGAACGGGATGGGCTAATGATGGCTACCCAGAATCAGGAAGTTCAGAAGAGAAAAATTAACAACAAGAAGAAGAAATCTTTAACACTCGACAACTTTTACACAGAGAAAATCCAGTCAACCGAGCAAACAGAGGAGGAGAACAAACAAGCATGCGGACCCTCCAAAAATAATGAAAATTGGTCACAAGATCTTGAAAAGCTCAAAACTGAGATAATGAGAAAGTTGGAAAAGATTTGGCTAGAGAAATGGGAAATAGCTCAAAAGGAAATCAGGCAAGAAAATAACAGTTTAAAAGGCAGAATTTCACAATTGGAAAGTGAGGCAAGTCAACTGAAGACCAGAAATGACCAGATTGAAAAGGAAAACAAGTCCCCAAAGGCTAGAATTGAGCAATAAAAAGCTAATGATCTCTCAAGACAACAAGAACAAATAAAACAAAGTCAAAAGACTGAAAAAATAAAAGGAAACATGAAATATCTCAATGAGAAAGTAACAGACTAAGAAAACCAGTCTAGAAGAGACAATTTGAGAATCATTGGTCTCCCTGAAAAAGGAGAAATTAATAGAAATTTGGACTCCATACTAAAAGAAATTATTCAGCAAAATTGCCCTGAAGACCTACAACAAGAGGGCTATATAGACATTGAAAGGATCCATAGATCACCCTCAACACTAGACATAGAAAGGGCAACACCCAGGAATATAATAGCGAAATTCAAGAGCTTCCAAGTAAAAGAAAAAATCTTACAAGAAGCCAGAAAGAGACAATTCAAATATCAAGGAGCATCAATCAGGATCACACAGGATCTGGCAGCCTCCACGCTAAAAGACTGCAGGGCTTGGAATACAATATTCAGAAAGGTAAGAGAGCTGGGCCTGCAACCCCAGATCAACTACCCATCAAAATTGACTACATACTTCCAGGGGAAAGTATGGGCATTCAACAAAATTGAAGATTTCCAAGTATTTTCACAGAAAAGACCAGGACTGAATGGAAAGTTTGATATCTAACCACAAAAATCAAGAGAAACATGAAAATGTAAATAAGAAACAGAGGGGAAAGAAAGAAAACTCGTAACTTTTTAATTTGCCTTTTTAAGGGCCTCAGTAAGATCTAATTATCTGTATTCCTATGTGAAGAATGACTTATGGGAAGAGAATGAAGTGTTGAATAGTATAAGAAGATATTGGGGTGGGAAAGAGGAGGGTGAATGGAAGGGAACACCAGGAGAAACTTGAGAGAATAAGAAAAATAGGATATTCTACTACACACAAAGAGGGCATGGGACGGGGAAGGGACAAATACTATTATAAGAAGGAGAGGAGGGGAGCATCAAGAGGTAATTTTTAAACCTTACTCTCAATGTAATCAACCCAGAGAGGGAAGAGTAGCTATACTATCCATTGGGGTATAAAACTCCTATCTAACCCTACTGAGAAAGTCAGAAGGGATAAACCAAGGGGATCAGGGGAGTGGGGAGGTCAAAAAAGGGAGGGGAGAAGAAGGGGGAAGGAATTTATTAGGCCTTCAAAAACAAAGAGAGAGGAATAACAAGAGAGCGGGTAGAAGGAGAAGTCAATCAAGGGAGGGGATAAGGGATACCTGCTTAATAGCAAACCAGTAGTTTAAGAGGAAATAGTTTAAGAAGGGGTAGGAATAGGGGAGAATACAAAAATGTCAGCAAATGTACAGCTGATAATTATAACGCTGAAAGGAATGGGATGAACTCTCACATAAAACGGAAGCAAATAGCAGAGTGGATTAGAAACCAAAATCCCACCATATGTTGTCTACAAGAAACACATATGAGGTGGGTGGACATACACAAGTTTAAGGTTCAGGGCTTGAAGAAAATCTTTTGGGCCTGAAATGAGAAAAAGAAGGCAGGAGTGGCTATTGTGATTTCTGACTAAACCAAAGTAAAAATAGATATGATTAAAAAAGACAGGGAAGGTCATTACATCCTGATTAAAGGCAGTATAAACAATGAGGAAATAACACTGCTCAATATGTACGCACCAAGTGGCATAGCATCCACATTCATAAAGGAGAAACTGGCAGAGCTAAAGAAGGAAATAGATAATAAAACCATAAGAGTAGGAGATCTAAATATTCCTCTTTCAGATCTAGATAAATTAAACCAAAAAATAAATAAGAAAGAGGTAAGAGGGGTGAATGAAGTCCTAGAAAAATTAGATTTAATTGATATGTGGAGAAAAATAAATAGGGACAAAAATGAATATACCTTTTTTCAGCTGCACATGGTATATTCACAAAGATTGACTATATAATAGAGCACAGAATCATTGCCAAAAAATGCAATAGAGCAGAAATAATAAATGTAACCTTCTCAGATCATAATGCAATAAAAATAAAAATTAGTAAGGGCACTTGGAAAGGCAAATCAAAAACTAACTGGAAATTAAATAATATGATTTTCCAAAACCAGCTAGTCAAAGAAGAAATCATAGAAACAATCAACAATTTCATTGAAGAGAATGACAATGATGAGACATCCTACCAAACTCTGTGGGATGTAGCCAAGGCAGTACTCAGGGGGAAATTTATATCCTTGAGTGCATATATTAACAAATTAAGGAGGGCAGAGATTAATGAATTGGGCATGCAATTCAAAAAATTAGAATGCGAGCAAGTTAAAAAACCCCAGATTTAAACTAAGTTAGAAATACTAAAAAATAAGAGAGAAATTAATAAAATTGAAAGTAAAAGAACTATTGAATTAATAAATAAGACTAGAAGCTGGTACTTTGAAAAAACAGATAAAATAGACAAAGTACTGGTCAATTTAGTAAAAAAAAAAGGAAAGAAGAAAACCAAATTGACAGTATCAAAGATGAAAAGGGACACCTCACCTCTAATGAAGGGGAAATTAGGCAATCATTAAAAACTATTTTGCCCAATTATATGGCAATAAATATAACAATTTAGGAGATATGGATGAATATTTACAAAAATATAAACTGCCTAGATTAAGAGCAGAAGAAATAGAATACCTAAATAATCCTACATCAGAAATAGAAATTGAACAAGCCATCAAAGAACTCCCTAAGAAAAAATCGCCAGGACCAAATGGATTCAAAAGTGAATTTTATCAGACATTCAAAGAACAACTAATCCCAAGACTATACAAATTATTTGATATGATAAGTAAAGTAGGAGTCCTACCAAATTCCTTTCATGGCACAAATATGGTACTGATTCCAAAGCCAGGTAGACCAAAAACAGAGAAAGGAAACTATAGACCAATCCCCCTAATGAACATAGATGCAAAAATCTTAAATAGAATACTAGCAAAGAGACTCCAGCATGTAATTAAGAAGATCATCCACCATGATCAGGTGGGATTTATACCAGGAATGCAAGGATGGTTCAACATTAGGAAAACCGTACACGTAATTGACCATATCAACAGTCTATCAAACAAAAATCACATCATTATCTCAATAGATGCTGAAAAAGCCTTTGACAAAATATGGCACCCATTCCTATTGAAAACAGTGAAAAGTATAGGAATAGAAGGACCTTTCCTAAAAATAATAAACAGTATATACATAAAACCATCAACAAGCATTATATGCAATGGGGATAAATTAAAAGCCTTCCCAATAAGATTGGGTGTGAAACAAGGATGTCCATTATCACCTATATTATTCAACATAGTACTAGAAACACTACCAGTAGCAATTAGAGAAGAAAAAGAAATTGAAGGTATCAAAATAGTCAAGGAAGAGACTAAGCTATCACTCTTTGCAGACGATATGATGGTATGCTTAAAAAATCCTAGAGAATCAACTAAGAAGCTTGTAGAAATAATCAACAACTTTAGCAAAGTTGCAGGATATAAAATAAATGCACATAAATCATCAGAATTTCTATACATTTCCAATACATTAGAGCAGTAAGAGGTAGAAAGAGAAACACCATTTAAAATTACCGTAGACAATATAAAATACTTAGGAATATATCTAACAAAACAAATACAACAATTATATGAAAACAAGTACAAAACACTTTCCACACAAATAAAACTGGATCTAAGCAATTGGAAAATCATTGGTTTCTCATGGGTAGGATGAGCTAACATAATAAAAATGACCATTCTACCCAAATTAATTTACCTATTTAGAGCCATACCTATCAAATTACCAAAAATCTTCTTTACTGAATTAGAAAAAGTATAACAAATTTCATTTGGAATAACAAAAGATCAAGAATATCAAGGGAAATAATGAAAAAAAAATGTGAAGGAAGGGGGCCTAGCAATACCATATATTAAACTATACTATAAAGCAGCAGTCATCAAAAGAATATGGTACTGGCTAAGAAACAGAGGGTAGGATCAGTGGAATAGACTTGGGGTAAATGACATCAGCAAGACAGTATATGATAAACCCAAAGAGCCCAACTTTTGGGACATGAATCCACTATTTGACAAAAACTGCTAGGAAAGTTGGAAAACAATATGGGAGAGATTAGGTTTAGATCAACATCTCACACCCTACACTAAGATAAATTCAGAATGGGTGAATAACTTGAATATAAAGAGGGACACTATAAATAAGTTAAGTGAACACAAAATAGTATACCTGTCAGATCTCTGGGAAAGGAAAGATTTTAAAACCAAGCAAGAGTTAGAGAAAATTACAAAATGTAAATTATATGGTTTTGATTATATTAAACTAAAAAGCTTTTGTACAAACAAAAACAATGTAGCCAAAATCAGAAGGGAAACAACAAATTAGGAAAAAATCTTTATAACAAAAAACTCTGACAGGGGTCTAATTACTCAAATATACAAGGAGTTAAATCTATTTTATAAAAAATCAATTCATTCCCCAATTGAAAAATGGGCAAGAGAGATGAATAGGCAATTTTCAGGTAAAGAAATCAAAAGTATCAATAAGCACATGAGAAAGTGTTCTAAATCTCTAATAATTAGAGAAATGCAAATCAAAATAACTCTGAGGTATCACCTCACACGTAGCAGATTGGCTAAAATGAAAGAAGGGGAGAGTAATGAATGCTGGAGGGGTTGTGGCAAAGTTGGGACATTAATGCATTGCTGGTGGAGTTGTGAACTGATCCAATCATTCTGGCTGGCAATATGGAACTATGCTCAAAGGGCTATAAAAGAATGCCCTGCCCTTTGATCCAGCGATACTATTGTTGGGTTTGTACCCCCAAAGAGATCATAGATAAACAGACTTGTATGAAAATATTTATAGCTGAGCTTTTTGTGGTGGCAAAAAAAAACTGGAAAAGGAGGGTATGCCCTTCAATTGGGGAATGGCTGAACAAATTATGGTATATGCTTGTGATGGAATACTATTGTGCTAAAAGAAATAACAAACTGGAGAAGTTCTAGGTGAACTGTAAAGACCTCCAGGAACTGATGCAGAGTGAAAGGAGCAGAGCCAGAAAAACACTGTACACAGAGACTGATATACTATAGTAAAATCGAATGTAATGTACTACATGCTGTACTAGCAGCAATGCAATGACACAGGACAATTCTGAGGGATTTATGGTAAAGAATGCTACCCACATTCAGAGAAGGACTGCAGTAGAGGAAACATTTAAGAAAAACAGCTGCTTGAAAGCATGGGTTATGGTGGACATGATTGAGGAAGTAGACTTGAAACTACCACACCAATGCAATTACCAACAATTTGGAAATAGGTCTTGATCAAGGACACATGACAAAACCAGTGGAAATGTGTGTAGGCCATGGGTTGGGGGAGTACGGGGTTGAAGGGGAAAGTGGGAACATGAATCATGTAACCATGTTAAAAATGAATATTAACAAATGTTTAAAATTTAAAGAAAAACTTGTCACACAGGTAGGAAGGGTCTGAGGTCATGTGATAATTAGATTAAGTCTATACTGCTCATCTTTAGATTTAATCACAAAAGGTGAGAACACCTCTAATTCTGGGAAGTCCATAACCCACGTGTGCTAGAGTGGGTGATGAATCAGAATCAACTGACTGCCCCCTAGGCAGTACTTTGAGAATCAACTATTGTGATTGGACATGCAAATTAGGAGGGAGGAACAGGAAGTGATGCATAAGTAACCCCTTTAAAAGGAGAAGGTCCTCAGTCAGCTGGGGTCTTTGGTGGAAGAGAGCATCTGGCAAAGGACCTTTTCTGGTTCATGGAGGAGTGTTGGAATGCTGAGTCTCTGGTGGGATCTCTAACTGCTTCTCTTTGAATTGTCAAGTGGGTAAGTTAGACTGACTCTGTCTCTTCCCTTTGCGTTTCTGGAGGTTCTACCCTCGAGCAGACCTTTCTTGCCTCTCTAATTGTAAAAGGCCTTGTGGCTAGATGCCTTGTTTAATTAACTTCTGTGCCCCTCTGCTGGGGCCTCTAAATTCTTACCTGGTCTGGGGCAGAGTTTCTCTCTCTCAATTTCCTTACCTTCAACCTTCCTAATTGTAAATAAATCATCATGAAGTCAATTTTGACTTGAGATTATTCTTAATTGAGGATTTATAATAGTTCAATCCTCTGGCAACCATCTTTCAATATATTGAACCAATAAAACCCCCCTTTCCGCCTTAAAGTCACATTTGAATCCAGAATCTGCAATCTTCAGCCATGTAGCTGCCTCAAAATACAATAATTTTAATCTTTCATATTAAGAAAAACTTTGTTATACTTAGTTCCTCTGGATATTGTCTATATCCCGTGAACATTTGAACACTTTCATATCATAAGTGATTTTATAATTAATGAATCCATGAAACCTCAGAAACAGCTGAGAAACTTCTCTAAGCTTAAAAACAATAGTCCTTGGAGGACAGACATACAAATCATCTGTGGCAGGGGTTGGCAACGTATGGCTCTCGAGCTATATCTGGCTCTTTTGAGGGCTAGATATGGCTCTTTCTGCAGGAGCCATAAAGTCAATTTTTTTTCAGGTGCTGTTACAGAAGCATGCACTGTTACAGGAGCACGCACTGTGAGCACTGTATGGCTCTCACGAAATTACATTTTAAAAAATGTGGCATTTATGGCTCTCATAACCAAAAAGGTTGAGGACCCCTGATTTATGGGCTCATATTTGAAACGTTTTAAAAAAGATTTTAGTAGTACATGTTAGAGTGAATAGAGAACTGATACACACCTCCCCAATAGGTAAGCAAAAATATTTATTAACACCTACTATGTGCCAGGTTATAGTAGGCAGTGATATGGCAGAAACAAAACTAAATCATTCCCTTCCTTTTTGGAGCTTAAAATGAAATATCAGGAAATGACTTTAGTGTAGAAAAACGTATAGGAATATCAAATAATATAAATGTAAAGCATGCAGAAGAGGGCAATGAAGATGCTAAAAAGGCACAAGTCTCTGCAATGTGAGGATCATTTGAAAGTTCAAAGGCCAGCTAAGTTTGAAGAAGACTCAGGGTAGTCATGAATGATGTATTTAAATATGTAAGGCTAGCATGTGAGAGAGTGATTTGATTTCTTACTTTTTGGTTTCAGAGAGTAGAATTAGAAGTAATGGATAGAAATAAAGAATCTTAATTAGATATGTTCAGGAGGGGAAACAAACTTGCTGGCAATTAGAAATTTCTAAAGGTGAAATATACTTCCCTGGATGGAATAGGTTTCATTAAATTTTTTTTTAGTAGAGACAGACTGACTCCTCTTTAGGTGAGTTGTGAGAATTCTATTTTAAGTGCAAAATGACCTAGATAACTTCTGTGGTCTCATAATTCTAAAATTCTTTGATTCTTTATAAATAATTTTATGTCAATTTGATTAAGCTTAAAAATTACCTTCTATGTCAGATGGTTTTGTATTGATTCCAAGGCAGAAGAGTGGTAAGGGCTAGGCAATAAGGATTAAGTGACTTGGACAGAGCGACATACCCGGGAAGTATCTGAGGCCAAACATGAACCCAGACCCTCCTGTTTGTAGGACTGACTAAGTCACTAACTGGTTTCTTAATTGAGCTTTTAAATATACTCATACATTTTTACAACTGCCTAAAATATTACCATCAACTCTGCCCATAGACTCCTCCCTTATGACGAAGAAATGTAGCACACCAGTTCATTGTCCACATATGACAACATATAACTCACTGAACAATAAAAATATATTTATTATTATTATTATTATTATTATTTTGCCAAGAAGAGGGAGGCATAGATTACCATTATATCTCTGAAGTCAATGTGTTGGTTAGTTTGATGTATTTAGTCAGGAAACCATTAGTTCACATTTTGCTTCAGATGCTTATTACTTATGTGACCTTGGGCAAGGCAACTAACTTTTCTTAGCTTTAGTTTCATTATCTATAAAATGGAGATAATGAAATGACCTACAGCATCCAGTGTTCATAAGTATCAGATAAGACAACATAAGTAAGACATTTAACAAACCTCAAAGTACTATATAAATCTCAGCAATTATTGATGTTTTTCTTTGTATCAACTGTGGTCATATTATTTCCCTCTAGGTGACAGTTTCTTAAAGTAGTTACATAGTTGTTGTTTTTTTCTTGTGCAAAATTTATAGGTGTTTGTTCAAAATAGGCTATTTTATATCTCTACTTTTGTTTGATTAAAACTTCTCAACCACTATATATAGCTGTACCGTTTGCAAAAGAACCTTTCTTTTTCTTTAAAACAGTTCTATCAAATCACAGTTCTACCACCAACAACAACAAATGAGTTTTGAAATGAGAGGAACAGACTGAATGCAGGGGATATTATCAGGGTGGGTAAAACTAATATAATTGCAATATAAATTTTTGGCTACCAAAGGCATCAAGAAAGCACTAAGTATTTTAGGCTAAACAAGACATAAATAGGAAACTGACACTAACTTAAAGATAAGTATGGAACATAATGCTTTTTATGACAAATTTGGTCCAATTCAAGATTTTTTTTCTTCAAGGTACCTCCCTTGAACCAATACTACTCCATGAAAGTGTGATGGTATAACTGAGTGATTCACAAAGTGGGCACTACTGCCCCCGGGTTTTACAGTGATCTAGGGAGGTGGTGATGGCCACCAGTGCATTTATCTTTCCTATTAATTGCTATTAAAATTAAAAAAATAATTTCCAGGGGGCAAAGTAATATTTTTTTTCTGGAAAGAGGATGGTAGGCCAAAAAAGTTTGGGAACCACAGGTATAACTCCATCTAATATCCTGATTCAAACTCCACTGCTATAAGAATTCTGAAAGACAGACAGAGAGAGAGAGAGAGAGAGAGAGAGAGAGAGAGAGAGAGAGAGAGAGAGAGAGAGAGAGAGAGAGAGAGAGAGAGAGAGATTGGTGAAGTAAAGATCTGGTCCAGAGAATTAGTCCTTTCAGTGATGACAGGAGTGATCCTTCCTAGATATGATTCCACTAGTTTCTCCCAGGGAAATGAGAATTTACAATTGTTGGGAATTTGGGGGACCAGTAATAGACTAGAGAGATAATCCTATCAATGAAAGAGGGCATTTCAGAGAAGAGAGTTAATATCTGAGATTCTGTTAGGAGGCTATGCCTTTAGGAGTGTCTTTCTGCAACTTCAAATCTGAGAACTTTTTCTTTTTCACAGTTTGACACTTGGTTTTATTCTAAAACTTCCTGATCAAGAAATATAGAGGATAAGCATATAATATAGTAAGACCATGAATCTCAAGTTGGAGTAGACCTCAGGAGTCACCTAGTCTAAATTCCTAATTTTATTTCATTTTAATTTTAAATCATCACCTTCTCTGTTAGAATCAATACTGTGTATTGGTTCCAAGACAGAAGAGTAGTAATGGGTAGGCAATGGGGATTAAATGACTTGCTCACAGTTACATTGATAGGAAGTGTCTGAGGCCATATTTGTAATCAGGACCTCCCAACTTTAGGCCTGGCTCTCAATTCACTAAACTATGTAACTGCCCATCCCAACTGCATTTTACTTTAATGTTTTATTTATTGTAATCAGTCAAAATGCAACTTTTACCCCCCAGTACCTACTGAGAATGCAAAAATAACATATTCTTTTGGAAACCCAATATTGTCAATCAAAACAAATTTCTACATTGGTTTTGTGTAAAAAAAAAAGCTCCTTCTACTATATCTCTTTATCAGGGTATGGGTATCATGCTTTATCATCAGTCCTCTGAAATCTTGATTATACCCAAGAATATTATTCATTCATTCTGGAATTTATAGATAGCTCCTCTGATTCCCATTCCTCATCACTTCTAAAGAATGTATAAATATATTTGTACATTCTTATTTTTTTACTTAAGACTAATCTTTTCTTTAATCTACTCTCCCTCTCATTCTCCATTCTTTTTACCACTTTTTTCTCTATTTCCCTGGTGAGTGAAATATATTGGTAAACACAACTGTGTTTAAGTCTGTGTGTGTTTTCGTCCTTCTTTTGGCTAGTTGAGATAAAAATGAGATTCAGATGTAAGTTACTCTCCTCCCTCCCCCTCATTTTTTATATAATGTCTTATGTACCCTAATTAGTATTCTTTGTAAACTTCCTTCCCTTTCTCTCCTTATCTCTATTGTAATCTTTTTTCTTTTCATTATTTTCTTAAGTCTATCATGAAATAACAGAACTACTTCCAGCCTTGCAATTTTCTTTTGTGGATTCCTTATCGTGGATTATTTTTCTGCTTTGTTTTAAGAGATTTAGTCAGTTTTCTTTTTCTTTTTTTAAACCCTTACCATCCATCTTAGAATCAATACTGTGTACTGGTTCTAAGGCAGAAGAGTGGTAAGGGCTAGGCAATGGGGGTTAAGTGACTTGCCCAGGGTCACACAGCTAGGAAGTATCTGAGGCCAGATTTGACCTTAGGACCTCCTATCTCTAGACCTGGCTCTCAATCCACTGAACCACCCAGCTGCTCCCAGTCAGTTTTCTTTTAAGATTTTGTGAAATAAAAGTTATAGAATCATTTTTAAATTATGATATCCAGGTAGCCCAATGATTCTTACTAATTGTTTTTTCTGGTTGATTTGTTTTTTATGTTGTTTTGCTACGAGATATTTTAAGCATTTTCTTTTTGTTTTCAGTGTTGTGTTGCTTGGGCAAAATTTGGTACCTTGTGTGCCTAGTTGATCATTCCCTTTCCAACTTTCCAATTTTTCTTCCATACCTCTCATTTCTTTTCCAAATTCTCCTCAATCATTTTCATTCAATATATTTTAAAGGATTAATTTTTAAGATTTTGATTCATCTCTTCTAGTAATTCTACATGAATTTGTTCTTAAGTTGTGTTTTTTTTCTGAGGCATTGAAGATTGTTTGAATTTGTTACAGAGTAATTCTCTTCTATGTTTTTATCTTGAGCATTCCTGTCCCCATGTAGTGGAGTTCTTTTTCATATACACATTCTTCTACTCTACTTCTTTCCTTTGGACTTGATGTTAGGGTTAGTCTCTGCCATACTTCCAGAGTGATGGACTGGGTTGATGCTATTGCTCCTTGGAGTATTGAATGTTCCATTATTCCAAAATCTCTAGGATAGCTTAGGTTGGGGACCAACAAGCTTGCTCCCAAAGAATCCTGATTCAAGGTAATATCTGATGATTTCTTTTCTGGTCTATGCTCTTCAAGTTTCCAAATGGGGTTTATGTCTGCATAAGTATAAAATGTTGGTCTCTGTCCCTATCAGCCAGTTGGAAAGCTTTTTTTTGCTTCAAAATGGTAGAATTTTAGACTCCTTTTTAGTATGGATTCTTGCCTTCTTATTCTTTTGCAGGTTGGGCTAGATGCTGGAACTCAGACCCTACTCTGAGACTGAGGTCTGAGCGACATTGCTATTTTTCTTCTTTTCTTTATATATTGTTTAGGGTCTTTCTACCCAGGAATGTCACTCCTGTGTGGAAGTTCCTTTCTCAGTCCACCCTGAATCTATTACTAAGAACTTTCTGTTGGGTAACAAAACTGCCATTTGGCACTTGTCTCAATTGAGAAACCCCATTTTGTGTCTGCTGTAGCCTTAACATGGTATGGAATCTTCTGTTTTTCTGGTACACAACTGTTTTTTAGGTTGGTGTGCTCTTACTCCATTCCCAGAATCCATAGACCACTCTGTCTGTGTCCCTCTGTATCACTCTACTGCACTGGTCAGATGAATACTGTCTTTTTTCTAAATTTCATCGTCAGAATTCATTCTGGTAGGTTTTCTAAATCTGTCTGTGGGAGTTTGTTGAGGTGAACCCATCAGAATATTTCTGTTCCCTTTACTCCACCTCTCTTTTTTCAACTTTTCCAGTTATGTTATAATTTTAGTCCTCTCATCATATTGTTAAATCCAGCTATACTCACATATTTGATATTTCTTTCCTTTAGTTCTTCATTTGTTAATTTCAAGTCTATTCATTAGCTGCCCCTTTTGCCTGGAATATTATTCCTCCTGACCTATTTCTCCCAACTCCCTCATTTTAAAGATGAGGAAGCTGAGATACAAGAAGTTTGAATTAATTTTCCCGAGGTCTCCCTAGGAGCAAGAATCAAAGGTAGGACTTGAGCCCAAATCTCTGACTATGGAATCAATGATCTTTCTACTAAAGTATACCACCTTCCTCTTATACTTTGTCTTCCTTATCCAGGCACAAAAATTCATAGTTATTCTTATTTCCTTGTCCTCTGGACAAGGGTCAGAGAAGTCAGGAGGCATTCACAAGTAGAGATCTGAATAAAGCATTTTCAGGATCTAAAGAGTAAATCAGTAAAAAAATAATATTTTAAGTAAAGGTCAGCCTAAGGTCCAGGAAACTGACTGGGTTTCCTGGCAGTTTTAAGGTCATGTAAGATGTGTTTATCCATCTTTATTTGCTCAGTGAAGTAACTTTACTTTTTTCCCTTTGTGCCTTCATGATTGGGCTTAACATTTTCCTTCTTAATATTATTAAGAAGCTTCAGCTGTGGGCACCTCTTAGTCACTGCTAACAGTTGCAATGTGGAAAATGTATTTATGTGAAGTGGGTAAATAGAGAGAGAAAAGAATATTGGACACAAAGAAAGAAATATCCTTTTGAGTTTAGGAAAGTACACTGAGAGTGCACTTCCATGTTCAATCAAATGTTTATTAAATGGTTATCATTCTATTTCTTAGACACTGAGGTTTCAAAGACAGAAAAGATATATCCCCTTGCCTTGAAGAAACTTATAGTCTATCTAGGGAGATGATATGCATTTGTATATTTATAAATGCATGTAAAATAAATTAAGTTTTTGGGCACAGGGAAAGCTATTTGGGGGGGGGTCAAGAAAAGCTTCAGGAAAGGCCCAAAGGCAAAAAATGAGCCCTATTATATTAAAGTAGATATTTGTCTACAGTTAATTTGTAGACAAGGTTTATATATATTAATCTCCACTTCCAAGTGATAGTAAACTTGAATTTCCATTTTAATTTTGTTATGAGGTAGAAACAAGCTGCAGGTGTGCAAATGTAACAACTCAGCATGGAATGATATTTAGAATAACTAGCTCATTTAAAGAAATAACCTTGTTGTAGAAATTGAGCATTTATTTACAATATTGATATTATAATAGTAGAAAACTGCTTATGCTCTCAAAATAGGAAATGCACTATATGAGTGGGAGAATCTTGAGTGTTACTGTTCCAAACTAAAGCCCTTAAATAGTAAGAGAAAGAACATGACACATGGAGTATAAGACTTGGGATTTAATAGCTAGGGATTTATATAGTATCTTAAAATTTATAATACACTTCATAAATATTGTTTCATTTTATGCTCGAAACAACCTGGAAGATAAATGCTATTATTTTTCCCATTTTACAGATGGGAAAATTGATGCTAGTTGTGTCTTGTTAAGGTCATCCATATAGTGTCTGAGGCATTTTTTGAATTAAGATGTTTCTAGCTGAAGGGCCTGGATCCTCTCCTCTAAGCCATTCAAGTAGTTTACATTTCCATGGTGGAATATGATATTATGCCACTGTGATACAAATTAGGATCCAAGAGTGGGATAGAACCAATACGTACAGACTTAGGAGAGCCATTAGTTAAATTTTCGTTATGGGCATTTATACCTTGGAAATCAGCAAAGACTACAAATCAGGACATGATTTATATTTTCTTGATTTTCTGGACTGAAAGTGATGGAGAAAACCTTACTAATACATATTAAACTTAAATATGTATCATGAAAATTTTTTCAAAGATTACATTACTAAATATTTATCAGCACACTGCTAGATACAATACTACTATGATAATAGATAGAATTTGATAAGGATTAACAAAATATCCAAATTAAATGTTCTAGGAAAGATTGAGACAAAATTTGTAAGACCAAAGGGAGGTCTAAACTGTAGTAAAATAATTTTAATAGAAAATGACAAATGGAAAAGATTTTGACAGGATTAATTATATATTTATGTTTTTATTATCTTATTCTCTATTTATAGATTTGTATTTTTATCTTTTTGTCTTTACATTGACTTAATTTTTTTCTTTACACTTTCCCTTCCCCTCTTCCAAAGAGTAATTTCTTAAAACAAATAATATTTTACAGGGACATTTTTTTTAAAAACCCTTACCTTCTTTCTTGGAATCAATTGATTCCAAGACAGAAAAGTGTTAAGGACTAGGCAAGGGGGTTAAGTGACTTGTCAAGGGTCACAAAGCTAGGAAGGGACTGAGGCCAGATTTGAACCCAGGACCTCCCATCTCCAGACTTGGCTCTCAGTCTACCAAGCCAACTAGCTATTCAGTAACAAAAATATTTTTTAAGAGTAAGAGAAAAAATAATTCAAAAAACCATATAGAGTTCAAATGTATCATATTTAACAATGGATTCAATATGGGAGGTGGAGGGAAATAAATGTCAATTACAAATTTGAACATTTAGTGATATTAGGAACATAAAAAACTTTTTATTTTAAAAATGAAGAAAATGAGGCAGAAAGATGATGAAATTAATTAACTATATGGTAATGGCTTTCATTTCTATGTCTTCTGACCTGCAGATTCTTCTGATTTGGTCTCCACTATTCAGTTCTCATATCTTTGACACATCACTGAATCACTCTTATTCCTCATTTACAAAACATTTTCTTATCTACAAAATGAAGATGTTGATTGGATGATTTCTGATGTACCTTAAAATAGTAAGAAGGTTATTTTCTAATAAATTTTCTGTGAAGAATGTTGATGACCAAGCTAATATAAAAAATGTTGGTTGAAATAAGTTCTTGTGGTTTGTTTCTTAAATTGACCATTCACTTCTATTGTTACCTCCATGTGCCATGAGGATGATCTGGGTTTTTTGAAGGCTATACCTGAGATGAGTAAGCAAAATTAGGTATCAAATATAGGTCATGTTAGACCATAGTCTAACATTTGTTATTTAAGAACAAACTTCACTAAGTTCAGATAGGGTCCTCAGCAAAGATTTGTTTACTAGGTAAAGCAATTTTTGGCTACAACAATTCATGGAACTACTTAGTAAGGAAAAGAAGACTCATGACCTTTATAATTAGGTGATGAAGCCACATACACAAAATTAGGGAGTTTTTCACCATTCACTAATGGGAAATTAGGGGTATATAGGTAGTGCAAAGAAGAGTAGAATCCTTGTACTGCTCATATACCTTTGGCATCTACCAAGTCTTCTCTATGGCACCAAAATAGCATGTATAGTGGCCATACCCCAGCAAAACCTTCTCAGTAAATAAGCTAAATGGGATTGAGCATAACTGTCAGCTTTAAACCTGTCAATGACTAAGGGGATGTTTACTCCAAGCATGTGAAAACTCCCCCAAATAGAGAAGTCATATGAAGACATTTTATTACAAGAGCAAAAAAAGTGGCTAAAGTAAGCACTGTGGATTGCTTAGAGCCATGATGGTGAATCTATGGAGTGTGTGCCAGAGGGGGTACTCAGAACCTTCTCTGTAGGTTTACATTCCATTCCCCCAGCACAGAGTTTGCCAAAGGTTACTACAAAACCAGAGGGTCATGGGGCCAGGCTGCTCCCCTCCCCATCTCCATGCCTTCCTGAGGATATTTCTCATATCACCCACCCCTCTAAAAGGTTCAACATTGGTTAAGATGGTGGCAGAGTAGAGGCAGGGCAACTTTCTCTCCTTACCAATGGATATAGAGTACACCCAAAGGACAAGAAAACAAAATCCAGATGAAAGAAGGGACCCCAAAATAGGGCACAGTATCGAAGGTACATAGGATTTGGGCACTTCCACACTATGGGGGGGGGAATAGCTCCCATCAAAATGCAAGCAGATTAACCCTCCCACACCCCACCCACAGTACCAGAGGCAGAGGCTGTGCTCCAGAGTTAGCGTGAGTGGGGGCACAAAATCTACCCCCCAGGCAGCTAGCTGGCACTACCAGGAACTTGCCCCTGAGAGCAGAAAGACCTGAGATCTCAGGTGGCTGAAAAACTAAGACCTTGGATACGGGAGTGGGGTTGAGAGAGGCAGCTGCATCTTCCAGCACACTCCGACTAAGGGGAAGATCTCAGGTGGAAGAACAAGCGTGGGCCAACTCCCCAAGCTCTGGATAGCTGGCTAGGAACATGGGGTCTCAACCCTGAAAACAGCTAGACCAGAGACCCCAGGAGGGTCCCCAGAGAAGCCAAGAGACTCACAAAGTAGCCTCAGGCAAAAAACTGCTCCTTAACTCCATACAAAGAGAATCAGATTGCCTTACTCAGCCTTCTGGCAGATAAAACATAATGATGCCAATCAAGGCCAATCAAGAAATAAACAAGAAGACCAAGAAAAAAGCTCAAACACTTGATAACTTCTGCTCAGAAAATACCCAGAAAACAGGAGGACAAAAAATTAAAGACCTCCAAATCTTCCCCCCAAAATGAAAATGGGTCACAAGATCTCAAAGAGTTCAAACCTGAGGTTATGAGAAAGATAGAAGAAATCTGGCAAGAAAATAACAGCTTAAAAGGCAGAATTTCACAATTGGAAAGTGAGGCTCAGAAATCAAAGGAATTGATGAGCAAACTGAAGACCAGAAACAACCAGCTGGAAGCCCTGAAGAACCAGATAGACCAGATTAAAAAGGAAAACCAGTCTCTAAGGCTAGAGAGCAACTAGAAGCCAATGATCTCTCAAGACAGCAAGAACAAATAAAGCAAAGTCAAAAGACTGATAAAATAGAAGGAAACATGAAATACCTCACTGAGAAATTGACAGATCAAGAAAACAAGTCTAAAAGAGACAATATGAGAATCATTGGTCTTCCACAAAAAGCAGAAATTAATAGAAATATGGACTCTATACTAAAAGAAATTATTTAGTAAAACTGCCCTGAAATTCTACAACCAGAAGGCAATATAGACATTGAAAGGATTCATAGATCACCCTCCACACTAAAAGACCACAAAACTTGGAATATGATATTCACAAAGGCAAGAGAATTGGGTCTACAACCAAGGATCATCTCCCCATCAAAACTGACTATATATATTTCCAGGGGAAAGTATGGGCATTCAACAAGATAGAAGATTTCCAAGTATTTGCACAGAAAAGAACAGGAGTAAATGGAAAGTTGGATATCCAACCACAAAAACAAAGAGAAACATGAAAAGGGAAATAAGAAACATAGGGGAAAGAAAGAAAATTTTTTTCTTAAATTTGCCCCTTTAAGGGCCTTGATAAGATCAAATTATTTGTATTCCTATATGGAGAAGTGTTATGTGTAATTTTTAAAAACTGTATTCACTATTATAGTAATTAGAAGAATTATTCATAGGGAGAGGTTGGAGTAGTAAATGGTTTAAGATGAGATGGGCCAGGGAAAAAAAAGAGGGAGGGTGAATAGTAGATGGCATCAAGAGAAACTTGAATGAATAAGAAAAATAGAATATTCTATGCCACACAAAGAGCATGGGAAGGGGAGGGGATCAATACTATTATAAAAAGTAGAGGAGGAGAGCATTAAGAGGTAATATATAAACCTTACTCTCAGCAGCAGAATTAACCCTGAGAGGGAAGAGTAGCTATATCCATTGGGAAATAGAATTCTATCTAACCCTATTGAGAAAGCCAGAAGGGATCAACCAAGGGGAGCAGGGGAGTGGGAAGGTCCAAAAAGGGAGGGGAGGAGAGGAGAGAGGGAATACATTAGGCCTTAAAAATAAAAAGAGGGGGATAATAAGGGATGGGGTAAAAAGGGAAGTAAATCAAAGGAGGGGACAAGGGGGACTGGTCTAATAGAAGCCACTGGTTTAAAAGGAAATAGCGTAAGAAGGAGCAGTAGAACTAGTGGAGGGTACCAAAATGTTGGGGAATACACAACTGATAATTATAGCTCTGAATATGAATGGGATGAACTAGCCCATAAAACGTAATCAAATAGCAGAGTGGATTAGAAACCAAAATCCTACCATATGTTGTCTACAAGAAACACATATGAGGTGGATGGACATACACAGGTTTAAGGTTAAGGGCTTGAGCAAAATCTTTTGGACTTTAAATGAGAAAAAGAAGCCAGGAGTAGCAATCGTGATCTCTGACAGAGCCGAAATAAAAATAGATTTGGTTAAAAGAGATAGGGAAGGTAATTACATCCTGATAAAAGGCAGTATAGACAATGAGGAAATAACAGTGCTCAACTTATATGCACGGAATGGTATAGCATCCAAATTCCTAAAGAAGAAACTGTCAGAACTCAAGAAGGAAATTGATACTAAAACCATACTAGTGGGAGATCTAAATATTCCTCTTTCAGATTTAGATAAATCAAACCAAAAAAAAAAGAAAGAGATAAGAGAGGTAAATGAAATCCTAGAAAAATTGGATTTAATAGATATGTGGAGAAAAATAAATATGGTCAAAAAGGAATACACCTTCTTTTCAGCTGTACATGGTGCATTCATAAAGATTGACCATGTACTAGGGCATAGAAACATTGCAAACAAATGCAAAAGAGCAGAAATAATAAATGTAACCTTCTCAGATCATAATGCAATAAAAATAAGAATTAGTAAGGGCACGTGGACAAGCAAATAAAAAACTAATTGGAAATTAAATTACATGATTCTCCAAAATCAATTAGTTAAAGAAGAAATCATAGAAACAATAAATAATTTCATTGAAGAGAATGAAAATGATGAAACATCCTACCAAACTCTGTGGGACGCAGCTAAGGAAGTACTCAGGGGTAAATTTATATCCTTGAATGCATATATTAACAAAGATCAATGAACTGGGTATGCAAATAAAAAAACTAGAAAGGGAACAAATTAAAAATCCCCAGCTAAACACCAAATTGGAGATTATAAAAATTAAAGGAGAAATCAATAAAATTGAAAGTAAAAGTACTATTAAACTAATAAATAAGACTAGAAGCTGTTACTTTGAAAAAACAGATAAAATAGACAAAGAACTGGTCAGTCTAATCAAAAAAGGAAAGAAGAAAACCAAATCATCAGTATTAAAGATTAAAAGGGAGACCTCACCTCTAATGAAGAAGAAATCAAGGCAATCATTAAAAATTATTTTGGGCAATTATATGGCAATAAATATAGCAATCTAGGTGATATGGATGAATATTTACAAAAATATAAATTGCCCAGAGTAATAGCAGAAGAAATAGAACACTTAAATATTCCCATATCAGAAAAAGGAATTGAACAAGCCATCAAAGAACTCCCTAAGACAAAATCCCTAGGACCAAATGGATTCAAAAGTAGATTCTATGACTTCCTGGTTAAGATGGTGGCAGAGTAAAAAGCAGCTCTTAACCTCTCCTAACCGAAACATACAGGACTCCTCAAGGGGAAATAAAAACAAATCCAGACGAACAGAGGGACCCCACAACAGGGCACATCCTGGAAGGTATGTGGAATCAAGACATTTCCATGCTATAAAGGGGTGAAACAGCTCTCACTAAATCATGGGCTGAGCAACCCCCCTACCCCCATACACACGCACACTACCTACAATGCCAAAGCCAGCCCAAGAGAAATAAAGCAAGTTTGGGGCACCCATTGAGTCATTGGCAGCTCCAGGATGTGTTCCTGAGAGCAGCAAAACTTAGGACCCCAAAAGGCTAAAGAACGCGCATGGATTTTGAGCAAGGACACAGAGCACAGGTGAGAGTGGAGGTGCACACAGGTGCGTGTGTGAGCGAAGGCTCTGAAACCCTGAGGGGGTCACCAGTGCAGACGGGTATACAACTGTGGAAGCAGCACCCTGAGACTTGTAAAGGAACCTCTGGCAGAGGGTCAAGCAAGGGGGTCCACCAGGGGACTTGACCTTGAGAAAAACCAGACGTGAGTCAGCGTGAGGATAAACCTGAGAATGGGCTGGGCTAACAATGGCAACCCAGAAACAGGAAGGCCAAAAGAGAAAGATTAACAACAAGAAGAAGAAATCTTTAACACTCAACAACTTTTACATGGAGAAAATCCAGACAACTGAGCAAGCAGAAGAGGAGAACAAACAAGCATCCGGACCCTCCCAAACTAATGAAAACTGGTTACAAGCTCTGGAAGAGTTGAAATATGAGATGACAAAAAAGTTAGAAAAGATTTGGTGAGAGAAATGGGAAATAGCTCAAAAAGAAATCAGGAAAGAAAATAACACTTTAAAAGGCAGAATTTTGCAATTGGAAAGTGAGGCTCAGAAATCAAATGAACTGATAAGCAAATTGAACACCAGAAATGACCAGATTGCAAAGGAAAACCAAAAGATTATAGCCAAAAACCAGTCCTTAAAGGCTAGAATTGAAAAATTAGAACATAATGATCTCTCAAGACAACAAGAACAAATAAAACAAAGTCAAAAGACTGAAAAAATAGAAGGAAACATGAAATATGTCAATAGGAAAGTGACAGACCAAGAAAACCGGTCAAGAAGAGACAATTTGAGAATCATTGGTCTTCCAGAAAAGGCAGAAATTAATAGAAACTTGGATTCCATGCTTAAAGAAATTATTCAGCAAAATTGCCCTGAAGTTCTACAACAAGAGGGCAATATAGACATTGAAAGGATCCATAGATCACTCTCTACACTGGACCCAGAAAAGTCAACACCCAGGAATATAATAGCCAAATTCAAGAGCTTTCAAATAAAAGAAAAAAAATCTTACAAGAAGCCAGAAAGAGACAATTCAAATATCAAGGAGCACCAATCAGGATCACACAGGATCTGGCAGCCTCCACGCTAAAAGACCATAAGGCTTGGAATACGATATTCAGAAAGGCAAGAGAGCTGGGCCTTCAACCACGGATCAACTACCCATAGAAACTGACTATATACTTCCAGGGGAAAGTATGGGCATTCAACAAAATTGAAGATTTCCAAGTATTTTCACAGAAAAGACCAGGACTGAATGGAAAGTTTGATATCTAACCACAAAAATCAAGAGAAACATGAAAAGGTAAATAAGAAACAGAGGGGAAAGAAATAAAACTCATAATTTTTAAATTTGCCCTTTTAAGGGCCTCAGTAAGATCTAATTATCTGTATTCCTATGAGGAGAAATGCTATGTAAAATTCTTTGTAGTGAACTCTATTCACTATTATAGTATTCACTATTATAGTAATCAGAAGAATAATTCATAGGGATAGGGTGGAATACTAAATGGTCTAAGATGATATGGGGGTAGGAAAGAGGGGGTGAATAGCAGGGGACATCAAGAGAAACTGGTGAGAATGAGAAAAATAGGATATTCTATGCCACACAAAGAGGGCATGGGAAGGGGAGGGGACAAATACTATCATAAGAAGGAGAGGAAGAGAGCATTAAGAGGTAATATTTAAACCATACTCTTAGTGTAATCAACCTGGAGAGGGAAGAGTAGCTATATTATCCATTGGGATATAAAACTCTATCTAACCCCACTGAGAAAGTCAGAAGGGATAAACCAAGGGGAGCAGAGGAGTGGGGAGGTCAAAAAAAGCAAGTGGAGAAGAAGGGGGAGGGAATTCATTAGGCCTTTAAAAATTAAAGGAGGGGAATAACAAGGGAGGGGATAGAAAGGGAAGTTAATCAAGGGAGGGGATGAGGGATACCAGCTCAAAGCAAATCACTGGTTTAAAAGGAAATAGTTTAAGAAGAAGGGGTAGGAATAGGGGAGGATACGAAAATGTCAGCAAATGCACAACTGATAATTATAACTCTGAATGTGAATGGGATGAACGAAAATATTTATAGCTGTGCTTTTTGTGGTGGCAAAGAACTGGAAAGGGAGGGTATGTCCTTCAATTGGGGAATGGCTGAATAAATTGTGGTATATGCTGGTGATGGAATGCTATAGCGCTCAAAGTAATAATAAACTGGAGGAGTTCCAGGTGAACTGGAAAGACCTCCAGGAATTGAGGCAGAGCAAAAGGAGCAGAGCCAGAAGAACACTGTACACAGAGACTGATATACTATGGTAAAACAGAATGTAGTGGACTTCTGTACCACCAGCAATGCAATGACTCAGGACAGCTCTGAGGGACATATGGTAAGGAAAGCTACCCACATTCAGAGGAAAGACTGGAGGAGAGGAAACATATAAGAAAAACAACTGCTTGAACGCATGGATTGGGGTGGACATGATTGGGGATATAGACTCAAAAGTACCACACTAATGCAACTAACAACAATTTGGAAATAGATTTTGATCAACAACACATGATAAAACCAGTGGAAATGTGCGTTGGCTATGGGGGGGGCAGTGCAGGGGGTGAAGGTGAAAGTAGGAGCATGAATCATGTAACCATGTTAAAAACGAATATTAATGAATGTTAAAAAATAATAAAGGTTAAAAAAAGTGGATTCTATCAAACCTTAAAAGAACAACTAATTCTAATACTATACAAACTATTTGACATAATAAGCAAAGAAGGAGTTCTACAGAATTCCTTTGATGATACAAATATGGTACTGAACACAAAGCCAGGTAGATAAAAACAGAGAAAGAAAACTACAGACCAATTTCCTTAATGAACATAGGTGCAAAAATCTTAAACAGAAAACCAGCAAAAAGACTCCACCAAGTGATTACAAGGGTTATTCATTATGACTAGGTGGTATTTATACCAGGAATGCAAGGATGGTTCAACTTTAAGAAAATCATTCACATAATTGACAATATCAACAAGCAAAAAAACAAAAACCACATGATTATCTCATAGATGCTGAAAAAGCCTTTGACAAAATACAGCATCTGTTCCTATTGAAAATACTGTAAAGTATAGGAATAGAAGGACATTTCCTAAAAATAATAAACAGTATATACCTAAAACCATCAACAAGCATCATATGCAATGGGGATAATTTAAAAGCTTTGCCAATAAGATTAGGCGTGAAACAATGATGCCCACTATCGCTTCTGTTATTTAACATTGTACTAGAAACACTAGCAGTAGCAATTAGAGAAGAAAAAGAAATTGAAGGTATTAAAATAGGCAATGAGGAGATTAACCTATTACTCTTTCCAAATGATATAATGGTCTACTTAAAAAATCCTAGAGAATCAACTAAAAAGCTAATAGAAATAATGAACAACTTAAGCATAGTTGCAGGATACAAAATAACTGCACATAAATCATCAGCATTTCTGTACATCTCCAACATGTCACAGCAACAAGAGGTAGAAAGAGAAACACCATTTAAAATCACCTTAGACAATATAAAATACTTAGGAATCTATCTACCAAAACAAAAACAGGAGTTATACGAACATAACTGTAAAACACTTTCCAAACAATTAAAACTGGATCTAAACAATTGGAAGAACATTGAATGCTCATGGGTAGGACGAGCTAACATAATAAAAATGAACATTCTACCTAAATTAATTTACCTATTTACTGCCATACCTATCAAACTACCAAAAAACTTTTTTACTGAATTAGAAAAAACTATAACAAAGTTTATTTGGAATAACAAAAGATCAAGAATATCAAGGGAAATAATAAAAAAAAAACATGAAGGAAGGTGGCCTAGCAGTACCAGATATTAAACTATAGTATAAAGCCACACTCATCAAAACGATATGGTACTGGCTAAGAGACAGAAGGGAGGATCAGTGGAATAAACTTGGTGTAAGTGATGTCAGGAAGACAGTATATGATAAAACCAAAGGGCCCAAATTTTGGGACAAAAATCCACTATTTGCCAAAAACTGTTGGGAAAATTGGAAAACGATATGGGAGAGATTAGGTTTAGATCAACATCTCACATCCTATACCAAGATAAATTCAGATTGGATGAATGACTTGAATGTAAAGAAGGAAACTATTATAAAATTAGTTGAACATAGAATAGTATAACTCTCAGATCTATGGGAAAGGGAAGATTTTAAAATCAATCAAGAGTTAGAAAAAATTATAAAATGTAAAATAAATAAATTTGATTATATTGATTTAATAATTTTTGTACAAACAAAAACAATGCAACCAAAATTAGAAGGATACAACAGGGAAAAATTATAATAAAAAACTCTGACAGAGGTATAATCACTCAAATATACAAGGAGCTAAAACAATTGTATAAAAGAACAAGCTATTCCCAAATTGATAAATTGGTAAGAGACAATAATAGTCAATTTTCAGATAAAGAAATCAAAAGTATCAATAAGCACATGAGGAAGTATTCTAAATCTCTAATAATTAGAGAAATGCAAATCAAAACAACTCTGAGGTATCACTTCACACCTAGCAGATTGGCTAAAATGATAGAAGGGGAGAGTAATGAATGTTGGAGTGGATGTGGCAAATTTGGGACGTTAATGCATTGCTGGTGGAGTTGTGAACTGATCCAACCATTCTGGATGACAATATGGAACTATACCCAAGGAGCAATAAAAGACTGCCTGCCCTTTGATCCAGTTATGCCATTGCTGGGTTTGTACCCCAAAGAGATCATAGATAAAAAGACTTGTATGAAAATATTTATAGCTGCATTTTTTATGGTGTTGAAAAACTGGAAAATGAAGGGATGCCCGTCAATTAGGGTATGGCTGAACAAATTGTGGTATATGTTGGTAATGGAATACTATTGAGCTGAATGGAATAATAAACTGGAGGAATTCCATGTGAACTGGAAAGACTTCTTGCAATTGATGCAGAGTGAAAGGAGCAGAGCCAGAAGAACATTGTATACAGAGACTGATACACTGTGGTAAAATCGAATGTAATGGACTTTTGTACCGGCAGCAATGCAATGACTCAGGACAGCTCTGAGGGATGTATGGAAAAGAATGCTACCCACATTCAGAGGACGAACTACAGGAGTGGAAATACAGAAGAAAAACAACTGCTTGAACACATGGGTTTATGTGAGCATGGTTGGGGATGTAGACACTAAACGACCACACCAATGTAACTATCAATAAGTCTTGATTTATCACACATGTTAAAACCAGTGGAAATGTGCATTGAATATGGGGGGGGAGTGAAGGGTGGTGAAGGGGAAAGTAAAAGCAAGAATCATGCAACAATGGAAAATATTTCTAAAAAATAACATATTAAAAAAATAAAAGGTTCAACATCATTAGCTTAGAGCTTAATGAGACGTTGAAAATGATAAGTTTTCCCATGCATCCTGGGCCAATTCTAGCCATCCTTGTCAGTCAAAATATTTTGTTTTGCCACGGGACTATGATGGATATGGAAAAGAAAGTGAGGCTGGTGACTGTGCAACTCTGATTCACTTATATCCAAGTCAATGACTAGTCAAGACCTAACAGTGATGTTATTGGTCCTCTTAAATGAAGAACAATAATAGGGCATTAATAGAAACAAATTGATTTAAACTTTTTTCCTCCTTTTTCTTCACAACTCTGACCATGTACCTTTTGTCCTTCATCTTCTCCTGGGTATAAAATATTCCTTGAGGGAATGTAGTAAGGGGCTTGGTCAGATGTTTTCAATATGTTTGAAAGGAATTTCCCCTGAGCAAGAATTCTACTTCCTGTTGCTGCCTTATAACCAGCCACCTTAGATGAAAAGAGTTGAATTTACTCTGGCCATTTCATCTCCTGCTGGACCCAGCATATTCCCTGAGGGAAGGCAGCAAGATATCTTCCATCTCCTCCAGCACAAAAACTTCACTCTATACTAGCACAAGGTAACCTCTCCCATGGGCTATCAGGATAATCTTTCAACCAGAATGTAGAGAATTTTTGGTGCAAAGAAGAGCAACTTTCTCTTTGATAGCAGATGTTCTATCTCTTGATGTTCCTGTACATTGAGGTAAGAGGAAGAGGAAAATTAGTAGGGAACGAGAATTTCTCTTACTATAAAGGTTCAACTTCCATTTCTAATTGTATCATTTTCCTGTCTAATCTCCATCTTTTAAAGGGAAGATAAGTAATGATGGAATGTGGGAAGCCAATAAGAGAATAGATAAAAATCTGAGACCCCTCTTTTGACACCTCTTATGATCCATACCTTTTCTTATTGGAAAAACATTATAGACTTATTGGAAAGCTTTGAGTCCATAACCAGACCAGAAGCTACTGAGTTAACAATTTCTCTCCTTGACAATTTCTCTCCTTGATAATTAAGAAGCCTAAACCCTAAAAAATATATTACTTATATAAGGACTGGAGCCAGACAATTTAGTCCAGACTATCTGACCAGGTGCAGATCTGTAAATCAAGGCAGAACGCAATTATTAAACATCTCCATGAAATTTATTTCTGCTCCTAGAAGTAAACCCCTACTAATTGGTGGTTGGAATTTGGCCCTTGTCCTTGCACCCATATCTCTACTTTTTAGACTTTAATGGATTGTGTATGATTTGTAACCCCTTCACAGCTGTTACTCTTTCTTTGTGTTCTTTGTTTGAAACCAGTATAAAATAAAGTCCAAATCCCATAGCATTAGAGCAACATGGGCTAACCACTAGTCTGGTTGTTCTCATTTTCTTTCTCCTGCCTTAACAATCCTAAGCCACCAACACCACTCAGGACCTCAAAACCAAATAGGGGGTTAGCTCCCTATAATGGAAATTCTCCCTTTTGACTCTATAGTCTTTTGCTTTCTTTATTCTAATTTCTTTTCTCTAGTATAATCTCCAATCTTCTTTGGAAAGAACAGTGCTGTTCTCCCCTAAATGATTAAAATTCTATCACTTTTTCATACTCTTCTCATCCTAGTGATTCTGAACCCTTTTAGCCTATCAATAAAATATGGTTTCCCAAAGTCACCACTCAGTTTCTTATTTCCATACTCTTGAACACTTCTACTTTAAAGTTTCAAGCAAATACCACTCAGGCATTTCATTGTGCCCAGTGGAATGACTGTTCCATAGGCAGCAAAGTTCTCTTAATCTTAATTTTTTTTCCTGTCATTCCTTTTATCTACTTGATATTACTGAATGAAACCTGGCTTCCCTCTGATGATGCAGCTTCAGTGGCTGTCCTTTGAATTACTGGCTTCACCTTTATTCATTTCCTTCAACTCATTGGTTGAAGTGAACGAGTTGGAAGTGTCCTTGCTCCCCATTGCCACTTCCAGATTCTTATTAGTAACCACTCTTGCATTGACATTCATGTAATTCATATCTACCACCCAAACAAAATCCTAGTAGCTAATGTCTAAAGATACCCAGATTTCTCCCTTTCTTTCCTCAATGAGTTTTCTATATGGCCTACAATTGTTCTCTCCTCTATTCTGATCCTAAAAATATTTCTCACATCATCATTTCTTCCTCACTCACTATTGTCCTATGTCTTTTTTGCCCTTTCTAACTAAATTCCTTGAAAAGGTGATTTACAATAGGTCATTTCACTATTGTCTTCCCTCACTCTCTTCTTAACACCTTGAAATTCAGTTTCTGACTATTCCACTAAAACTGCTCCCTTAAAAGTTACCAACAATATCTAATTTACTAAATGGTATGGCCTTTTCTTAACCTTCAATTTTCTTAACCTCTCTGCAGCCTTTGACATTGTTGGTCATCCTCTTTCCCTTTTTAATCTCTATGTTTTGGCACATCACTTTTTAATTGATCCTCTTCCTACCTCTTTGAAACCTGGCTTCTTTCTGATGATGCAGCTTTGAGACTTCTTGGTCTCCTTGCTTGATCCTCATCCAGGATAAGATACTGCCCTGATTTTATCTTCTCTGTTATTCTTTGTTAATGCATGGCTTACTGAGTAGGATATATTTCAAAATAAAGGTGATATAAAAGATACATATCTGTATTTAAGTTAGATATTCTAGATGTATACATTTATCTACCACTTGTTACTGGTAACAACTAACTGAATCCCATTTTCTAAAAAGTAGCTGGCTCAGACCAATTCCATGCCTGTCCTTATACCCCACTGAGGGAGAGTCCTACTTAAGTATCAAACTCTCTTTGGTTCCTAGAGATTGATTGACATTTTGTAGTCTTCCTCTCCCCTATTGCTTATATTTGTGTAGCCATACTCAGATTAGTGGTCTAAGACAAGGCTTTTTTTGTGTGTGTATTGTGGAACACTTTGACAGTCTAATGAAGCTTATGTATCCTTGGCAGATTAATATTTTAATAACCCATAAATTAAATGAAAAAAATTACAAAGGTAGTCAATTATGTTGAAATGCAGTAATCAAAACTTTATTAAAATACAAGGTTAGGAATCCAGAGTTAAGAAATACTGAACAAATTAGTATAATTTATATAAATTTATCCAAATAAAATTATTTCAGAGCACCCAAATAATGGAAATTTCATTTTCTAATCACGTGACTGTTGCTATTTCATACAATCAATAAAAAATAAATAATTTACAAAAGACTATTTACTTTATTAATATATCTATCCAATCTATCCAGGAATTCTTGATGAAGCAAAATTCAGTGTATTTAGCAAGTAAGCCACTTCTCATTTGAATAACCAAAGGTATATCGGAAATTTACGGTGTTCATACTCACATGATACAATACGATTTACCTCTAAATAGATAAAGAATTCAGAACCAGATCTGGTTTTCTTCTTAAGGCACAGAGGATGGATGCAAGAGATCTCAAATACAGAGTAAAGCTCCTACAGCCAGTGCTTTTCTTCCAGAAGCATTGTCTTTTAGAGGTATATTTAGTTGATTCTTACTGTGCCTAGTCCATTATTTAAGCAGTACCTCAAGAATCAAATATGAACTACTTTATATGCCATTCAATGCTTTTCACAAACTGATCTCTTCCTAATTTTCAAGGGTTGACTATACCATGTAGCACATGGAACCCATGTGCCAAATGTCCAGTGCTAGAGAGGGAAATATGCCTTCAGGTTATTAGCATCTGATCCAATTATTCTCCCTTAGGTATATTTCTTACTTAGGAAAAAAATTTTTCTTTGGATACGTTATTTAAATTTTTCTTTATGATATGGTGTCTTCAGAATTCTAAGGCATTTTCTCTAGTGTTCTAATTATCCTGTCTTCATGTAGACAATTTTCCTGTGATCTATGATTTTCCTCAAACCTATAGTATATTTTTTCTGTGGTTTTCTACTAATTCTTCATAGAGAATTTTTTTTTGTTTTTATTTCATCTCTAATCCCAATGACATCACCTCCACATTCTATATAATTTATCATCATGTAGTATTTTTCTCTACGGCTTTACTTCCCCTTTAGTCCTATAATAATTTTCTCTATGGTCTAAGTAATGCTGTCTGTGCAGGGCCATATTCTAAAGTGAAATGAGATAAAAGTAAAATATATTCTCTTTATTCTAATTCAGCCTCTATTTTCAGGAGAAATTGTCTCTAAGGTTTTGTTCCATAAAATAAGGGGAAATTTCTCAATTTCATTTTTTTTTATTGTTTTCATGTAGCTTATTCTCAGTGCCTTTTACTTATTTTGCAGAATAATAAGCATTTTTCTGTAATCATAAAGTGGTTCTAGTTTTATGGAACTGGTTTCCACATCTGACTAGTTTAGAAAAATAGGACATTGTCTGCTTGATATAGAAAGCCAGAAGTCAGCTACATGGAATGAAAACATTCCCCCTGACTTGGCACCTTACTGCCATTTTCAAAGCACATTAGCAACTTTGTTCTGACCCCCACATTCCCCATTCATAATTTAGAATAGATTTGAACAACAGTTAATATGCCTGGGTTTATCACTTTTTTTCAGAAATATTTTATATCTTTTTTACAATATACAGGCTTTTATCCCATCTTGTAAATTTCTAGAAGGCAAGATTCATTTCTTACTTAGATTCTTTTCTCCATAAGTTTCCAAACTGCTTTGGAACACACCTCTTATAAATCTTTACTATATGTTTTTTTTTTAATTTTTTTAAATTAAAAAAAAAATTTAAAACCCTTATTTTCCACATCGGCTATGGGAGGGGGGAAGTAGGGAGGTGAAGGGGAAAGTAAGAGCATGAATCATGTAATCATGTTAACTTTCCTAAAAAATAATTATTAAATGTTAATAAAATAAAATAAAATAAAATGAGTGCCAAGGGGAAAAAAAAAACACCCTTATTTTCCATCTTGGAATCAATACTGTGTATTGGCTCCAAGGCAGAAGAGTGGTAAGGGTAGACAATGGGGGCCAAGTGACTTGCCCATGGTCACACAGCTGGGAAGTGTCTGAGATCAGATTTGAACCTAGGACCTCCTGTCTCTAGGCCTGGAACTCCATCCACTGAGCTATACAGTTGCCCCCTACCATATGTTTTTAAACTGAATTCATGTCAGTCATAGTCTCTAAACAAGTGGAGGAACTAGGCCTCCCTAATGGAATTTCACTTGACTGCCCTTTTCTGTAATCAAAAATCATTTAGAATGACATGACAGATGTGAATTTTAAAATGCTTATCATTACTATGGGTAGCATATCAAATATCTCTCAATTTTATATCAATATTTTAATAGAATGGTTATCCTTTTTGAAGATCTTTTTATTTCTAAAACTTTCATGACAAGTCCACACTGACTGATAAGAGTCTCTGATTTATGTCAAAAAAAAAGAGGAATAAGAATGTTTTATGATTTAAAGAAACTTTACTTTTACTAAAGACTATTCTATTGAAATCTCCTATGCATATGCAAGTGGCCACAGTTAGTCTGTCCTAAACTAACTTTCTATTTCTCACCATCTTTAAGTCACTGTGCAGGACTCATTGTACACTGGTAAATTAATAATTTTATAATTTAATATGCAACTTTTATAATATTCTTTTAAACTACTGAAATATAAGAAATGACCATTAAAATATGGAAAGAAAGAAAGAAGCATATGTAGTAGTAGAAAAGTCTTGCAATATTTAAATGGAGCTTAAAAATCTGTATTTAGCTACCATCTCAATCCTTTAAGCAGATTATGTCATAATTAAAAATAAGTTCAGTCTTGATCTCAGAAATTGTTCATTTTTCCAAGACTCACTTAAGCAGCTAGTTTGGTGGTAGGTACAAATTAAGGGATAGAATTATATAAGAAACATACTAGAAAATATACCCAAGATGGAATAACTAATGCAGCTTTATAAAAAATAAAACTGATTATTCTAAGATTTTATCAGAAAAGAAAAATTTGAAAATAATATTATTTTACGTTGCATAATACAAATTTGACAAATCCATTTATTTATTTATTCATTTTGGACTAACTACTGCCATTTTTTATTTAAAATTTTAATTTTCTTTTCAATATTTTCCCATAGTTATAAATTTCATGTTCTTTCCCTCTCCCTGAAACCCCACCCTCCTGCCCCTGTAGCCGACTCACAATTACCCTGGGTTTTCATTGTATCGTTGATTAAGACCCAATTCCATATTATTGATAGTTGGCCTAGAGTTATTGTTTAGTTTCTACCTCCCCAACAATATCCCCATCAACTCATATGTCAAAGCACTTGTTTTTACTCTATATTTCCATTCTGTAGTTCTTCTTCTGAATGTGGGTAGCGTTCTTTTCAATAAATCCCTCAAAATTGTCCTGAGTCATTGCATTGCTACATTACAGAAATCCATTAAATTCGATCTTACCAAAATGTGTCAGTCTCTTTGTACAATGTTCTCCTGGTTCTGCTCTTTTCACTCTGCATCAATTTTTGGAGATCATTCCAGCTCACATGGAATTCCTCCATTTCATTATTCCTTTGAGCACAGAAGTATTCCACCACCAGCATATACCACAATTTGTTTAGCCATTCCCCAATTGAAGGGCATACCCTCATTTTCCAATTTTTTGCCACTACAAAAAGCATGGCTATAAATATTTTTGTACAAGTCTTTTTATCTATGACCTCTTTGAGGTACAAACCCAGCAATGGCATGGCTGGATAGAAGGGCAGGCAGTCTTTTATCGCTCTTTGGGTATGGTTCCAAATTGCTATCCAGAATGGTTGGATCAATTCACAACTCCACTAGCAATGCATTAATGTCCAAATTTTGCCACATCCCCTCTAACATTTCCCACTTTTCTTTGTTGTCATGGTGGCTAATCTGCTAGGTGTGGGGTAGTACCTCAGAGTTGTTTTGATTTGCCTTTCTCTAATTATTAGAGATTTAGAACACTTTTTCCCATGTTTATTGATAGTTTTCATTTCTTTATCTGAAAATTGTCCATTCATGTCCCTTGCCCATTTATCAATAAGGGAATGACTTGGTTTTTTAAAAAAATTGAATTAGCTCCTTATATATCTGAGTAATTAGACCTTTGTCTGAGTTTTTTGTAATAAAAATTTTTTTCCAAATTTGTTGCTTCCCTTCTAATTTTGGTAGCATTGGTTTTGTTAGTACAAAATATTTTAGTTTAATGTAATCAAAATTATTTATTTTACATTTTGTAATTTTTCCAACTCTTGCTTGCTTTTAAAATCTTTCCTTTCCCAGAGATCTGACAAGTATTCTATTCTGTGCTTACCTAATTTAATTATAGTTTCCTTCTTTATATTGAAGTCATTCACCCATTCTGAATTTATCTTGGTATAGGGTGTGAGTTGTTGATGTGTGCCCAATTTCTCCAATACTGTTTTCTAATTTTCCCAGCAGTTTTTGTTAAATAGTGGGTTTTTTATCCCAGAAACTGGGTTCTTTGGGTTTATCATATACTGTCTTGCTGAAGTCACTTACCCCAAGTCTGTTCCACTGGGCCTTCCTCCTGTCTCTTTGTCAGTACCATATTGATTTGATGACAACTGCTTTGTAGTACAGTTTAAGATTTGGTACTTCTAGGCCACTTTCCTTCATGGTATTTTTTCCTCACTATTTCCCTTAATATCCTTGATCTTTTGTTTTTCCAAAGGAACTTGGTTATAGTTTTTTTTTTTAATTCAGTAAAAATTTTTTTTGGTAGTTTGATAGGTATAGCACTAAATAAGTAGATTAATTTGGGTACGATTATCATTTGTATTATGTTAGCTCATCCTACCCATGAGCACTCAAAGTTTTTCAAATTATTTTGATCTACTTTTAATTGTGTGGAGTTTTGTAGTTATGTTCATATAATTCCTGTGTTTGTCTTGGTAGATAGATTCCTAAGTATTTTATATTGTCTAGGATGATTTTAAATGGAATTTCTATTTCTACCTCTTGCTGCTGGGACTTATCGGAAATATATAAAAATGCTGATGATTTATGTGCATTTATTTTGCATCCTGCAACTTTGCTAAAGTTGTTGATTATTTTCACTAGTTTTTTTGGTGATTCTCTAGGATTCCTTAAATAGACCATTATATCATCTGCAAAGAATGATAGTTTGGTATTGCTCAGGTAATAAGATTTCAATCCCATGGATATGTTAGGATACCACAAGAAGAAATACAAAAAATAACATATCCTTTTGTGAAGAATAAAAAAAAAATTCCGAATAATACCTAATTCTTAAAAAGAAAAAAAACAGATAAAATCAAAATTTTGATCTATAGTGCATCTGAGAAAAAAATAAGACTATCTGCTTCAGATTATTATTATACCAGGTCTCCATTCCCCATCACCAGCTCAATACATCACAAATGAGTAACCCAGTCTGTGGAGGCAAAGGCCATCGTAAAAATATTGCGTCTCAACAATACTCCAGCAATTACATTTTGGTAATTCTTATTAAGTGTAAAAACTCATCTGTTTAGCCAAATTCTCTCTCACACACTTCTTCATCTCCTTGAATACCTTTCAAAAGATGTCTACAATTTATTTTTCTTCCCTTGATGTATCAGAAGATATGTCTCTTTTCTTGAAATCTGTCTTTTACCTTCATGTCCTCCTGTATCTTCAAGGTCCTTGCACCATTCATCAGCCTTCTTTCAATTGTATCATCAGTTTTTTTTCTCCTTTACCCTGAATCTTTACTTTCTACCTATACAAAGATGTATGTAATTCCAATTCTAAGAAAAGTAACTCAAAACTAATATTCCCTTGTATACATTACAGCCTCAAAAAAATCACCTCTCTTCTTTGTACTATTAAACTTGTTTAAAAATATTTTCCATGGTGGTTTTTTTGTACATGTTAATCAAAAAATGTCTACCCCTACATACCTAATCATCCAACCAACCAAAGAACCCTCTCTTCCAAAAAAAAACTTAAGTAAAATAAATCAATACTTGACAGCAACCCATACCCTTTGCCTACCATCTGTCTGCTAAAGGCAGAGAAATATACCTATTGATTAATTCTCTTAAATTTCATGGGAAGTTAAATCTTCCAAAATTGAATTCAGAACATAATGATTTCAGTTACCAATCTAAGAGGAAAAATTGGAATTCATAATAATGATTCCAATTACTAATTTGAGATCATGAACTTTGGAAAGATGGAAAAGAACAGAGACAGTCATAATATAGAAAATAGAAGTCTGTCCTTGAAAATCAGGACTAAGTTCAAGTCCTGCCTCTGTGACATTCTGAGTGGGTGACCTTTGTCAAATCCCTTAACCACTTAATGTCTGAGAAGTTAAGCTTTAGGCAATTCTCTAAAATTAAAATTTTCAAATTTGCTGACCTGTAAAGTCTGAGAGTTCCCTATTCCAATATTTTAATTAGCTTTTATATAATACTTTAAGCTTCATAAATGGCTTTTAAATTATCAGGAGTAAATGTTGCAGACACTGTTTACTCAGGCTTTTTTCTTAAAAACAGTATTCCATAAAAATCAGACTTGGAGAAAAGTGAAGATATTATCTCATTTTTTCCTGACAACCCTGTGAAGAAAATACTATTATCATAACCATTTTACAGATGTGAAAATGTAGGTATTAAAAAGTTAAGGACTTGCCCAAGGTCATTCTGATTGTAAGTGTTTGAGGCTGAATTTAAACATCTTGACTCCAATTACAGCACTCTACTGAACTACCTAGTTGCCAAATCATAGGTCTATTTCCCACATTCCATAACAATCATAAAAATTCAGATACTAAAACATTCATTTCTTCTGTTTTTATCTACAGAGAGGAAATGATAGAAAGAGAACCTGTTACAGAGACTGAAGACAAGGAAAAAGAAGTATTATGACTTTCAACTTTCATTTTCACCACTTCTACCTCAAAACATCATCATCCATTATGATTCCATGTTCTGCAACAGTAATGATGCAGTTTCAAATAGAATAGCATGCCAATGTCAGATATATGAAGAAGAAGCAGGAAATTTCTGCTTCAGAATACAACATCTTTTAGCAAAAAGCTTATTAGGGAATCTCCCTGTGCATAAAAACAAGTTGCTTTGGCCTAGGTAAGATGAAATTTTAGGTCAGATCTCTGTAGCTGGTATTTCAGTGTGCTTGTGAATGTGTGTGTGTGTGTGTGTGTGTGTGTGTGTGTGTGTGTGAAACCACAAAAATACATATGCATATGTATGCATATATGTATATGCAGACACACTTTAGATAGATGATAGATAGATAAATAGATAAATAGATAGATAGATAGATAGATAGATAGATAGATAGATAGATAGATAGATAGATAGATTTTCCTCTGTTCTATATGCATTCACCCTCACACTCTCACCATTGCTTTTATGTAGAAGAGTTCACTGGGATCAAATACAAATGAATTCAATAGTCAATTAGCCAATTTCCTTGCTGTGAAGCACAATCTCATGTTAGTGCAGGGTATAAATATGTTTGTTCATGTTCAGATAATAATAATAAAATGGTAGAAAAGAAGGAACTTGAAGATAAGCCAATTTCTCACCTTCTTCCTTACCTTTGCTGAATTCCTGTAGGGAAGAGCTTGAGTTCTTATTTTACTTTGCTCCAGAGTAAGTCAACAAAATGTGCTAAAGAACCTCAGAAACCTCTATTCCTATACTTCCTCCAAAAATATATGAGGAATGAAAATCAATAATGTTAAGATTTGCCAAGGATTTCTGAAAGTCATGTAGCTCTTATACATTTTATTTGTTTATTTATATATGAATGAGCACACCTAGCTTTTCACTATGTTTCCTTCCTTCCCAACCATCCCTGATCTCAGTCATCCATGAATTCTCACTCAGGCTTAACTCATGTCTTCATGGTTGGTTTCTGCCTTCACTGTACCTCTCACATATTATCTCTTTCACTTCTCTGACAATTCCTACCACTAGCACAGTTTCTCATCATTTTATTCTTTGAACTATTGCATGTAGAAAGCACTTAATAAATGTGTACTGAATTATTGCAGTCTCTTGTTGGTCCTAGTTCAAGCCTCTCTGTCTCTGTTTGCTACTGTTCTCTGTCCCTCCCTTCCTCCTTCACTCTCCCTCCTTCCCACTCCCTCTTTCTCTCCCTCTCCATCTCTCTCTCTCTCTCTCTCTCTCTCTCTCTCTCTCTCTCTCTCCTCTCTCTCTCTCTCTCTCTCTCTCTCTCTCTCTCTCTCTCTCTCTCTCTCTCTCCACTTCCAGCCCTCCAACAAAAGTAGTCTACTTGCTATTATTAACACAGAATATTTTTCACACAACGCACAACATATTCTTAACACAAAACATTTTATCTTCCACATTTGTGCTTCTTTTCACCAAGTGTTTTGCTATTCATATAAAGAATTCCCTCCTCACCCCTGATTCATTGCTTCCCTTGATGCTTTTAACAGTTACCTAAAATCTTGCTTCTCTGGGATGTCTTTATTGTCCCTTCCTAATTCTTTCACACCCAGTCACTTTTCCTTGAGATTACTTTTTAATTTTACTGTATATATCTTGACTGCAGGTATTCACAGCTTTCCTCCTCCATTAGAATTTGAGCTTCTTCATTCCTATTAGCTTTTTAGTTGATTCTCTAGGATTTTTTAAGTAGACCATCATATCATCTGCAAAGAGTGATAGCTTAGTCTCTTCATTGCCCATTTTAATACCTTCAATTTCTTTTTCCTCTCTAATTGCTACTGCAAGTGTTTCTAGTACAATGTTAAATAATAGAGGTGATAATGGGCATCCTTGTTTCACTCCTGATCTTATTGGAAAGGCTTCTAATTTATCCCCATTGCATATGATGCTTGTTGATGGTTTTAGATATATATTGTTTATTATTTTTAGGAAAGGTCCTTCTATTCCTATACTTTCCAGGGTTTTCAATAGGAATGGTGGTTGTATTTTGTCAAAAACTTTTTCAGCATCTATTGAGATAATCATGTGATTTTTGTTTGTTAGACTGTTGATATGGTCAATTATGTGAATGGTTTTCCTAATGTTGAACTATCCTTGCATTCCTGGTATAAATCCCACCTGATCAAGATGGATAACCCTCTTGAACACTTGATGGAGTCTTTTTGCTAGTATTCTATTTAAGATTTTTGCATTTATATTCATTAAGGAGATTGATTTGTAATTTTCTTTCTCTGTTTTTTATCTACCTGGCTTTGGGATCAGTATCATATTTGTGTCATAAAAGGAATTTGGTAGGATTCCTTCTTTGCTTATCATATCAAATAATTTGTATAGTATTGGAATTAGTTGTTCTTTGAATGTTTGATAGAATTCACTTGTGAATCCATCAGGCTCTGTTGATTTTTTTCATAGGGAGTTCTTTGATGGCTTGTTCAATTTCTTTTTATGAAATGGGATTATTTAAGTATTCTATTTATTCTACTGTTAAACTAGGCAATTTATATTTTTGCAAATATTCATTCATATCACATAGATTGCTATATTTATTGCCAAATAGTTGGGCAAAATAGTTTTTAATGATTGCCTTAATTTCCTCTTCATCAGAGGTGAGGTCTCCCTTTTCATCTTTGATACTGTTAATTTGGTTTTCTTCTTTCCTTTTTTTATTAGATTGAGCAGTACTTTGTCTATTTTATCTGCTTTTTCAAAATACCAGCTTCTAGTCTCATTTATTAATTCAAGAGTTCTTTTACTTTTGATTTTATTAATTTCTCCCTTGATTTTTAGTATTTCTAAATTAGTTTTCATCTGAAATTTTAATTTGTTTACTTTCTAGTTTTTTAAGTTGCATGCCCAATTCTTTAATCTCTGCCCTCCCTAATTTGTTAATATATGCATTCAGTGATATAATTTTCCCCCTTAAAACTGCTTTGGCTGTATCCCATAACTTTGGATAAGAAGTCTCATCATTGTCATTGTCTTCAATGAAATTATTTATTGTTTCTATGATTTATTCTTTCACTAAATTATTTTGAAGTATCATTATTTAATTTCCATTTAGGTTTTGATTTGCCTATCCGTGTATTCTTACTAATAACTATTTTTATTACATTATGATCTGATAAGGTTTCATTTATTATTTCTGCTCTTTTGCATTTGTTTGCCATGTTTCTATACCATAGTACATGGTCTATCGTTGTGAATATTCCATTTTCTTCTAAATGAAGGTATATTCCTTTTTTTCCCTATTTATTTTTCTTCATATATCTATTAACTAAGTTTTCTAGGATTTCATTCACCTCTCTTATCTCTTTTTTACTTATTTTTGGGTTTGATTTATATAGGTCTGATAGGGAAAGTTTGAGGTCACCCACTAGTATAGTTTTGCTATCTATTTCATCCTCAAGCTTCACTAGCTTCTCCTTTAGTAATTTGGATGCTATACCATTTGGTGCATACATGTTGAGTAATGTTATTTCTTCATTGTTTATTCTGCCTTTTATTAGGATATAATTACCTTCCCTATGTCTTTTAATGAGATCTATTTTTACTGTGGCTCTGTCAGAGATCATGCTGGCAACCCCTGACTTCTTTTTCTCATTTGGAGCCTAATAGATTTTTCTCCATCTTTTCATTTTTATTCTATGTATGTCTGCCTGTCTCGTGTGTTTCTTGTAGACAACTTATGGTAGGATTTTGGTTTCTAATCCTCTCTACTATTTGCTTCCATTTTATGGGCAAGTTCATCCCATTCACATTCAGAGTTAAAATTATCAAGTTTGTATTCATAGATATTTTGATTCTCTCTCCATGTTCCTGTCCTTTCTTCTTTCACTGTGTCCTTCTATATCAGTGTTTTCATTTTAATCATTTCCCCTAATCCCATCCCTTGTTGTACTTTCCTTTCTCCCCCCCTCCATTCTTATTCCCCTCTTATTGTTCCTTAAAGCTATGCCATCCCCACAACCCCTGACAAGCCCCAATCCCCTACTCTTCTTGGTTTATCCCTTCTAAATTTCTCAGTAGGGTTAGATAGAATTCTATATCCCAATGGATATAGCTACTCTTCAAGCTCAGGTTTAATTCCACTGAGATTAAGATTTAAATATTACCTCTTAAAGCTCTCTTCCTCTACTTCTTATAATAGTGTTCATTCCCTCCCCTTCCTATGCCCTCTTTCTGTGGTATATAGTATCCTATTTTTCTTATTCATTCAAGTTTCTCTTGGTGCCAACTACTATTCTCCCCCGTCTTTCCCCCCCCGTATCATTTTGACCATTTAGTACTCCAGCCTCTCCCTATGAATAATTCTTCTAATTACTATAATAGTGAATACTGGCTTTTAAAATTACACATAACATTTCTCCATAAAGGAATACAAATAATTTGATCTTATTGAAGCCCTTAAAAAGGCAAATTTAAAAATAAGAGTTTCCTTTCTTTCCTCTTTCTTTCTTATTTACCTTATCATATTTCTCTTGGTTTTTGTGGTTGGATATAGAACTTTCCATTTAGTCCTCGTCTATTCTGTGGAAATACTTGGAAATATTCTATGTTGTTGAATGCCCAAATGTTCCCCTGGAAGTATATAGTCTGTTTTGATGGGTAGGTGATCCTTGATTGTAGACCTAGTTCTCTTGCCTTTCTGAATGTCATATTCCAAGCCTTGCATTCTTTTAGTGTGAAGGCTGCCAGATCCTGTGTGATCCTGATTGATCATTCTTGATATCTGAATTGTCTCTTTCTGGCATCTTGTAAAATTTTTTTTGTTTTATTTGGAAGCTCTTGAATTTTACTATTATATTCCTGGGGGTTGTCTTTTCAGGGTTTAGTGTAGAGGGTGATCTATGGATCCTTTCAATGTCTAATTTGCCCTCTTGTTGAAGAACATCAGGACAGCTTATTTGGATAATTTCTTGTAGTATAGTATCCAAATTTTTATTATTCCTTTTTCAGAAAGAACAATGATTCTCAAATTCTCTCTTCTAGACCTTTTTTGTTGATCTGTAATTTTCTCAGTAAGATATTTCATGTTTCCTTCTATTTTATCAGTCTTTTGACTTTCCTTTATTAGTTCTTGCTGTCTTGAGAGATCATTGATTTCTACTTGCCAAATTTTGATCTTTAGAGACTGGTTTTCTGCTATAATATTTTTTGTTTGTTTGTTTTGTTTTTTAACATTTATTAATATACATTTTTAACATGGTTACATGATTCGTACTCCTTTCCCCTTCACCCCCCCCCGCACCCCCCCACCCATGGCCGATGCGCATTTCCACTAGTTTTGTCATGTGTCCTTGATCAAGACCAATTTCCAAATTGTTGGTAGTTGCATTGGTGTGGTAGTTTCGAGTCCACACCCTCAATCATGTCCACCCCGACCCATGCGTTCAAGCAGTTGTTTTTCTTA
>NC_058130.1:327368780-327369527 GCF_016433145.1 Gracilinanus agilis
TCACAGCTCCACCAGCAATGCATTAATGTCCCAATTTTGCCACATTCCCTCCATCATTCATTACTCTCCCTTTCTTTCATTTTAGCGAATCTGCTAGGTGTGAGGTGATACATCAGAGTTGTTTTGATTTGCATTTCTCTAATTATTAGAGATTTAGAGCGCTTTCTCATGTGCTTATTGATCCTTTTGATTTCTTTACCTGAAAATTGCCTATTCATGTCTCTTGCCCATTTATCAATTGGGGAATGGCTTGATTTTTTATACAATTGATTTAACTCCTTGTATATTTGAGTAATTAGACCCCTGTCAGAGTTTTTTGTTATAAAGATTTTTTCCCAATTTGTTGTTTCCCTTCTGATTTTGACTACATTGTTTTTGTTTGTACAAAAGCTTCTTAGTTTAATATAATCAAAACCATTTAATTTACATTTTGTAATTTTCTCTAACTTGCTTGGTTTTAAAGTCTTTCCTTTCCCATAGATCTGACAAGTATACTATTCTGTGTTCACTTAACTTATTTATAGTTTCCCTCTTTATATTCAAGTCATTCACCCATTCTGAATTTATCTTGGTGTAGGGTGTCAGATGTTGATCTAGACCTAATCTCTCCCATATTGTTTTCCAAATTTCCCAGCAGTTTTTGTCAAATAGTGGATTCATGTCCCAAAAGTTGGGCTCTTTGGGTTTATCATACACTGTCTTGCTGATGTCATTTATCCCCAGTCTATTCCATTGATCCTCCTCTCT